>NC_056715.1:17279541-17399541 GCF_018831695.1 Puntigrus tetrazona | reverse complement strand
CAGAATTGCTTTAACACTGCATTATACGTTCATTATGACATGATGATAAAATAAATCATAATTATGAAATATTAAGAGATTGTGAGTAAAAGCTATTTGATAAAAATTCTAAATTAAGCTACTAAAAAACTACTATCAGATGAATAGAGTCATACATTATGGGATCAAAAATTATGAGATGTTATGACATAACAAGGTAAAAATTTAAACATTAGAAGCCATGGTTATGACAATAAAAAGTTGAGACAGTAAACTATAATTATATTAGATACTAGCTCATCATTATCAGATCAAAAGACAAACTCATTATGAGATAAAAATTCAAGTCATAATCATGAGATCAACAAACTAATTATGAGATGCTAAAGGGGTCATAAGATGCTATTTTAAAAATCACTATTTGGTCAATAATATAATAATACATTTACATGCTTTAATGGTCAAAAAACACATTATTATTCAGATACTGAAGATTATTGTAGCCCCTCTTGTTTTCTACAAAGCCCCTCCTTTGCTCCGATTGGCCAGCTGATTCGGTGCTTTGTGATTGGCCGATTCCCTCGAGCACATGTCGATGATTTTGACGACGGCAACTTCAGCTTTCAGAGTAAATGTGAAGACATTTAATGATGTCCTCAGTTTTGTCAAGCCGCACAGAAACACTGCTCAAACCACGCCTTCTTTCTTTGCGTGAACATTTGGGCTCATATTACCTCGTCCTGACGTAGAGCAGCCCGGATAAGCCTTCTCTTTTCAATTTTTACATGCACACGCAGCTACACACGTGACCCCTTTAAGTCACTTTGAGATCGAAACTTTTTAAATACTACGCCGCGATTACGAGAAGTTGTGAGATGTTCAGTTCTACGCACTAAGATGCAACCAAATATTTTTTTCCGCACAGTCTTGACTCTCTCTCACAATGACGTGTGTCAAAATGAGGATTTACCAAAGCATTCATTTGTTTATCACGCTGCCGTCAGGAGCAGGTTCATGCCACGCTATACCACGAGCGATTGTGCTGAACATCGATTCTTATGCATGAGACAAACTGCGACGATCCCACACAGATTCAGAGCGCAAGGGGAGAAACGCGGGAGCGCCCACTTCCTTAAGGGCTTCAAAACAACAGCGATAGATGCGCTTAGAGGAAAGCCTCGACACAAAGTCACACAGATCCACACGAATAACCTTCCTCCCGCTATCACTGCCGCCCAGCGTACCTGAGCTCACGCTGGATAATGCGACCGGACGTGTTTGTCAAGGCGGGCCTGCTTCCAGGCACGGGTGAATATTGCAGACGTCAAAGTCGCCTACGTGAGGGGACAAAAAGAGAAAAGGACTGGCAGAGAGGCTGTGAATGAGCAGACGGCATCAGCCGCTCGCAGGATCTGTGTGTACGAGGCAGAGGAGATACTGAACATGTGGTTTTCACACAAAATTCATCAAAATGAACTTTCTGGCCATGTTGAGCGTTTAGTGGAAGTATATGGAGAAAGACACTCGTTCTGGCATCACAAGCGTGACAAATGAGATGAAGCGGTCAGGTGGAGTAGTACTTCTCTCTTGTGCTCCGTGTGCATGCGTGTGAAGCGCAGGTATCCGACCGGAGCGAAGGCATCGGCCGAGTGGATGAGCGTCTCCATCGAGTCTCTGAAACACAGCACACGTCGTTGTGACCCATCTGTCCGTCTACGACACGTCGACTCACGCTAGCGCTTGTTACTTACACAACGATCTTCTTCTTGAAGAGCGGGCAGTCAGTGGTGAAGGTCTCGTACTCGCCTCCTTCCCCACAGATATGAACTCCATACTTCTCTGAAAGCTGAATTCAACAGGAACACTACAGTTATTACATATAATGTAGAGCACTTTGACTGCATGTTAATATCAAACGTTTATCTGCACCGACTGCAATAAAACACATAAAAGATCTTAAGCTCGGCAGGTTGCGTTTATTTAATCAAAAATACAGTAAAACATTAATATTGTGAAATACTAATAGCTTTTGGGTAGACGGTGTTGGTGGCGATAGCGGTGTTAACCGTCCCACAACACTGCTTTGTTTTTTCTCTAATGATAAAAAATAGTGCAAAAGCACCTGTTAAAATATTTTTGATTTAAATAAAAGAGATCAATCTAAGTGATAGCGGAAATTAAAAAACCAACGATCTAGCAAACAAACGAAAAATAATCGTTTCTCATTTATTTATTTCAGATTTTTGTTTTATTTAAACTGTATTTTTTACATAATTTTACTGATTTTGACTTTTGCATACACATTCAAAATTTTACTTCTATGTTATTTTATTACATATATTAGGTACAGGCTGTATTTTTATTTGTTAAAATACGCACATATCAAGTAGATTTTGAAGACCCCCATTTCAGAACAGTAAAATGCATCCACAATTGTGCAGCACAACTGTTTTTTTAACATTGATAATAATCAAAAATGTTTCTTGAGCAGCTAATCAGCATATTAGAATGATTTCTGAAGATCATGTGACACTCCAGACGAATGCTGGGAAATGCGAAACGAATTAACTTCACTGGGTTTTTTCCTGTTTCGTTTTTTAATCAAATAAATGCAACCTAGGCAGGCAAAAAAGACTTTTTTCAATAAATACAGCGCTATGCAAACGAGCTGTATCTAATTTGATTATTTTTAATGGTGGACTAAGTCTAAAAGAACAATATAGCGATGAATCAGAAGAAAGGCCAAAACAGCTCGTCAGCTGAAGCTGCTTCGCTCTGACAGTCTCTGACCTCGTGCAGATACGGTTCCATCTCCGCTAGGCTTTTTCCTAAATGTCTCTCTGGATCCAGGCCTGCCAGACACACAACACAAGAGCGTGAGCGTCTGTGCTCCTCCTCGGAGAGCTGCAGGTCAGCACGCATCTGTCTGAAAAGAGCTCAGCATGTCATCAGAAAAGACGGAGGTTCACACGAGCATCACGCGCCGCCACCTGGTTATGATCTGCCTTTCTCTGTAAACAAGTCTTCGTATCCCTCCTTCATAAACAAACACGCGGGCTATTCGTATCATGACCTACTGCTCAGAAACCACAGCTCCGCCCTTCTAGAGCGGCACAGGACTGAAATCTCTCCGCCAGTAACGACAGCACAGGCAGAATCAGCTAAGAGACATAATTAAACACACGTAAGGAACTTTCCATGTGCTTTCTTACAACGCTGGGTTCTGATCACTGTAAGGAGCTGCTGATCCTGCAGAAAATGATCTTCAACCTCAAGCAAACTAAGGCTAAACTCAGACGCTTTATTTTAAATGTCTGCAGTTACCAAAATGTAGTATGAGAAACGACTAAATGCATCAAATATAGAAGACTATGCATAATATGTATTAAGTATTAGTAGCTAAAACCAAATGTTTGAGGTTACTAATAAACTAATACAATTTCCCACCAATTAAAAGGAAAATTCTGTACATTCATATACAGTAAAGCAATACGTGCTATTACAGGGTTGTTTCACTAATATAGTTGTATTCATATTGAGAAATACTTTTATTTTTTATTTACTTTTACATTTCCTGTACATATATTTATCATAAAAATTTTCTGTTTTTTGTCACTTCTCTTATTTTTCAAGCCCATATCATTTTCACAAGTTTTTATTTAATCTTAAATTTCAGTTATCTTAGCATATTAGTAAGGTAATGAGTTTTTTTTGCTGCAGATTTTAGTTTTAAATACCTGATCATTTCAAATGGCATTCATTGAGCGCAGTCCACAGTTACTGTAAACCAACCTTCCATATTATATGAATGTATTTAGTATTTTGGCATGTGTCAGTATTTTATGGAAAGCTACTGTTTGAATATGAGTCCATCATACAGAAACAGAGCCGCATGCAAAAAGATGAAGATTATTTTATTGCTTGATTGTGCGTTCATTAACATATTTTATACAATGTTCTATAAAATTATGACAAATTATAACCCCAGCGAAACACCAGCCTTGTACAAACACCTCCAGCCTGTCAAGGGGTTAAACTCTTACCGCTTTTCACTACAAACCACGACAACCCAACATAACACAAACCCGTATTTTCCCTTCCTCTCGTGATTGGCGCCTCCCGCTAGACCAAACCGCCGTGTGGTGAAAGGCTTGTTTCTTCCTGCCTAACCTCAGAGGTCAAGGGTCCAAACCACAAGCCCTGAGGGGAAGCTGAACTTTAGACGCCGTGCTTTCAGGCCAGCATGCTGGAGCGGCAAGCTGTATTGGGATGCCACTGATCTGCAGGGGATCAATGAGAACGAGAGCGGCCCCATTACCCGCCCCTGGGGAACACCGCTCATAATTAGTGTGAGAATATCTAATCTCCTCTCCTCTCATGTTAACCCCACACAAAGGTAACAGGGAGAACACCATTAAAATTCAATCCTATTTAAATATCCTTTTTAATTAGTCATGCCTTTTAAACAAATTCTAATGATTGATTTCAAACTGCTAAGAGGGAGTCTGTTTTATAATATGTTCATTAATGTCTTGGTTTTAAATAAAGGATGAAGCGCAGCATAATTTGATAGCTTAGATAAATAGGTAAATAACATTTAAAAAGCTGTATCATGTATCTGGGTGTGAATCGATGTATGGTAAGCATGAATCAAGTATTATTACGATGTTGGTGTAGATTTATTGCGATTAATCGAGAAAAATACAATGCACCTGCCAGGAGAGATATGTAATTTTACAATGATGCAGTTGAGTTTTGAATGAATCAAGTGAATCGATTATTCTACGATTCATTCATAAAGGCAGTCACTTGCTTCATGTTTAAACCAATCAGTTGTTTGAACGGATTGGTTAAATTAATCATTTGATCACTCGGTATCTTGCTGCCACCAACTGGCACATTTAGTTTAATTCTATTTAAAAAAAACGTTTCTAATTTTCCAATATTCATTTAATAACATTATTTATGCAATGCTGAATCTAAATATTTGTTGTATGTCTATTCGATGCTTTTATCATCTAACACAATGTCTTTAAATGCTCTTTTTGGAGCCAAAATTGACGTGCAGTTAATTCGAAATTCATTTGGTTAATTAATCGGCACATTCCATAATTTATTGGATTAAACATTTTAAACGCTTGACAGCCCTTGAATTTATCACTGCATCGTGCATCATCACAGCCATTAAAGGTTTCTGTGCCAATGATGACATACTGAACATCTGAAAGCAAGTGAATATAGCAGATCTGGATCAAGTACATCCACGCCAGCCTAAACCAGCCAGACAGTCATGGGCTCTCATTTACATGAGCTGCACGGTGTTCATTCATCTGCACCTGTTTTACTACCTGACCTAAAGTTAATTACCTCAGCCCCTTATGGCACATTAAACACAAATAAGCCCACTCCAAGCTCTATTCATCTGCCTGCACGTCCATCCTCGCTGCCCTTTAGACAAGCAGTGTCCAAGCAGAGCCCCAAGGAGCGATACGCCTGCAAAAAGTCTTTAACTCATTATTATCCTATAAAACTGAAATTCAATCCAGTCAACTTCCAAGCCAGTGAACTGGGCACAAATGGATTTTCAAGTTTTGCATTAGATTTCATGAGCTTCAAATTAGAGCGAATTCTTTTTAGGTCACAAGTTCTTACAATACTGCCAGAGATGTGAAGGGTTTCTTTCTATGTGCGCTGCTTTAGTCTGATGCACGGAGACACTGAGAGTCATTTTGAGCTTGGTTTGTTTTGCTTGAGAAAAGTGGAAAGAAAGCTTCTATAACACACTCTATCTATTTGCATCTAAAGATTTTAATTCGATCCAGTTAACCTTTAAAGAGTTTCTTTAGTCAGCATTTTGAGTTTTGCCAACTGGTTTATATTATATATCATTCACACTGATTTATATTGAAAATTATACTCATAAAACCTGATGAAAAGGTTTTGGGCCTGGCTTTAACCATTCTTCAGATATATGTTCTGGAAATATATGCAAATGAGTGCACACTGAATTAGATAATGTTGCATTTGCATATTTAAACATAACATTTCAGAAAGCCTTAACATACACAGATTAATACGTCGCGTTGAAAAAGACGGATCGTGGCTTACTCGTTCTTGTGTTTTTGTCTTCCCGTGGAACATAAAAATAAAATGTTCTAGGACCGAAACACATTGTCATCGTGCAGAAAAGAGCAACTCAGGTCGAAGGGTTGGAAATGGTTTCCATTATCGGATGCTAGATTATAATTAGAGCAATAATGAAAGAGAAAAATGACTGCCCCTCCAGGACCTTGCAGACTTGAGTGAAGTAAAGTTTGAGAGAGCTCAGTATCAGTCTCATCTGAGCAATCTTCACCTTTCAGCTCTTATCAACGAGACTCCAGGATCACAAACAGCATCATTAAACAGCGCCAATGCCCTGCCTACATGCTTAATGTGAACCAAATCTGCTACCGAGCGCAGGGGTGAATTTAAGCGCACAGATTCCAGATAGCGGCGCGAGGCTCTGAGAGCATCAGACCGGTGACGGTTCTCCGGATCTGAGGAGCACAGACTGACAGCTCGCCTTTAATCCCTGCCTTCAGAGAGGAACGCCAGGAAAATTGGATTCATGTTGGGGAACATTTTAGCTTTAGAATGGATGAAATAAGCATCTCGCGCTGGAAGGTGAGCCAGTCTATCCTTTGAACAATGCTCTCAAAGACCTGAGCGAAACAATAGCGGCGTGCTATCACCTGATCTGAGTGTGTGAGCGAGAGCTTAGCGAGAGGAGTGTGTGCACGAACACACACGAGATGGCGAGATTAGGAGAGATCGGAAAATTTGTTCGAGCTCTTATCTGAAATTCAACAGCTGTGTGAGGAATAATAGCCGTACCACGAATACAATTCAGCAGACACGTCGCAGATTTAATCTTTTTATCCAATAAATGGAATGAAGCTGCAATTATAACCTCATCTGATGTTTATCGCGGCCTGTTAAAACTGACAGTCTTATAACCTGAATATTGAAAACATAAAAGCAGTAATAAAAACATTAAGCACATTAAACCGAATACAACACTTCTGCTCGATGCGTGACGTTTATGAAGAGTATAAAGCCATTTATAATGACACTTATGAACGTTTATGAAGACGCTGACAGATCCTGTAGAGCTGCGGATCTGGATCGCCTCATAATGAAACACACAGAATGGTTTTGTCATGTGATTGATCGCTTTAGAATCAAGCTGGGAACGCGTGACTTTACTGTTACTCTTTAACGCACCAATCTCCAAATCCCATAAACACCAACATCTGAATGAGCGAGCAGCAGTCAACTCAAGTCTTTGTTTCTGTACTCCCAAACAGATTGACGACATACATTCATTCATATGAAATCCTGCATGACTTATCTTTTTCTGTGAAGCATGCTTACAATGTCAACGCTTTTGAAAATAAAGTACACCAAGAAACATCTCAAAACATCTACTTGGTTTGTTCTACAGAAGAAAGAAAGTCGTATAGGATTGGGGCGATATTTGGCTAAGTGATGACGAAATTTTCATTTTCAAGTTAACTATCCCTTAATAGGAGAACGTAACATTGTATCAGAGTCTCATCAATAGATGCTCTGCAGTGAATGGGTGCCGTCAGAATGAGAGTCCAAACAGCTGATAAAAACATCACACCACTCTATTGTTAAGATATTTTATACTTCAAACTGTGAAAAAATGGTCCAGTCCATAACAGGGGAGAAACCTGTTTCACAAGCCAAACCAATTCAAAACAAATATGCAGATGGATTTTGATTGAGTTAAGAGTTATTATGAATGATGGACTCAAAAACATCTTAATGCTGGATTTGTCTTCTCCAGATGTTCACTGATGGACTGTGGATTATTGTGATGTTTTTATCAGACTCTCATTCTGACGGCACCCATTCACATCCATTACTGAGACACTGATGCAGAGACACATTTCTACAAATCTCATCCTATGCTGAAATGCTTTTTTGGTTTGATTCCTGTATAAGCACTACACAAGATCTCAACAAGCAGTTTTTAGAAACGCCACTTCCGTCCAGCGCCCCTGATATTCTCTGAATGCCGCACTAGCAGATTTCAAGATTCACACATACCTCAAAAAAACACTAAAACTCATGTTTAGGTGTTCATGTTGTGTGCATTTCAATAATAAGAATATAACGGCAACAATTTGAGTGGAAAAGTTCACACCGAAAGTGTCCGGATAATTGCAGAAAATAAATTTATAAAGCAGGCATTAAAAAAGGAAAGCAGCAACACTATAAACAGACCTTTCAACTTCACACATGCCAATTTCCACTGGAACTGTCATCCAATTAACTACTGGAAACAACACCGCGTCTGGCCATCCTCACCCACACAAATCAACCAATTAACTAATTACATGAATATCTGACGCCACCGTATTTACCAGCCAATTATTTCTGCTCGGCTGCTCAGAGGTGGCGAGCGATCGCAGAGAAGTTCTGCTCCGGTTTCTGACATGACTACAGAGAGAAACTTGTTGGCACAAATGTTGAGAAGAGATTTTCCTCGACTTTAACTTTGCGTGTTGTGTGGGCAGCTGTCGTAACAACAGATCTCCTCCCTTAAAGTGGTTTGAATGTCTTCTGTCAACCGGGCGATTACCCACAATCCTCCTTCACGTGTTATTACAGGATTATAATTTATATCTGCCGCTCATCGCCGGTGACGAGTGAGCAGATGCCATATGCGTGGGCACCATGATAAATTCACAATGGGAAGCATTTACAGTGAGTTTAAGTTAAAAACTATTAAGTTAAAAAAACGTTGTTTGCAGCAAAGTTCATTAATACGTTTTTAACATTGAAGATAATATGAAATATAGCGTATTCCTAAATTAACATTTACCTCAATTAATTAGAAATCTTTATTGTTATTTTAGGACACATTACTGTTTGAAAATGTTCACAAAATGTCAGGTTTTTTTCATGCATGTGTTCCTGGAGTCTTTTTTGAAGCAATAGCCAGCAAAACATTGTATCATTGTATTTTCTTCTATGTAAAAAAATAATTAGGATATTAGGTAAATATCAAAACTTAATTTATGGTTAGTAGCATGCATTGCTAAGAACTTTATTTGGAGAAATTTAAAAGCGGTTTTCCCAATATTTCGATTTTTTTTGCACCCTCAGATTGCAGATTTTCAAATAGCTGTATGCAAATATTGTCATATCCTAACAAACCAGACATCGATAAAAACATTACAGACAAAATGACTGATTTTGTGGTATAGGTTCACAAATGATAACGTTCATTTGGTGCATAGAAAATAACGACACGTTCATGCATTAAGTATTTTACATGGATATATCGACAGTGGCTGTTCAGTAGAAATACAAAGGTAAGTGTAAGTGTTATTTTTATCACACGTCATGCCCTCTGAGTGTGTGTGTGTTTCCACCTGTGGTGTGTGTACCACACACACCTCTGTCACCGAGCACACACACACACACACACACATGCGGTTCAGCCCGCGGCCCTGACCCATGAAACCTATGAAAGCCTCAATTACTGCAGCGCTCCCCGACGCCCCCGGCAGTGTAAGTCCATCCCAAACCTCTAATTTCTAATTACCGCCGCCTGAGGCCAGGTGAAAAGCCAGCGCTGATAGCATCTTCCCTTCTACCTGTAGCCAAGCAGAAAAACACACAGCTCGGTGCGCGCACATAATTACACTCTTCCAGACATGTGGGGAATTTGCTTTTAGAGGAAGATTTGTCAAGAGCCGGCTCTGCTGCTGGGTGTGGAGGATCGCTCAGGGCTCATTTTGGACAAGCGCTTCCACGTCGGGTGATATTTAACATTCCTTCAATAAACACGGATCCGGTGTGTGCCGGTCTAAACAAACATCAACCAGAAAAACACAAAGACCCTCTCGAGTGTATTTCTGTCTCCTGCAGCGCATGTGAAGGGTTTAAAACACAGACGGTGTGATCGCTCATATTCACACACCGAATTATCTGCTTAAAAACACATTTAGGAGAGCGCAGATAAGACACGGGATGGGATTTGGAAAAAAAGGATTTTGATAGAAAAAAAAACAAGACGTAATCCCAATTCATCTAAAACCCTTCGAATAATAGAAAGGGACAGAAGATTTACAAGTCCACATTTATATTCTAATCATTCAGGCTTTAAACTGAATATAAACATTACGTGTAAAACAGCTACTGGGTTATTATAACCCTCTCTACAGTTCATAAATTTATCATTTCAAAATAAACACTTTCAGGAGGTCTTCGCACATTATTTACTTCATAGTAGTACCTTAAGGGTATATATTACTACTCCAAAGTACTTGTATTAATAAGCTAGTAATACTTGTGTTACTAATAAGCACTTTTTAGGAGTAGATAAGGTACAAAGGTGTCACTGTTACATCCCCAAAAGGTACAATTTTAGACATTTTTAACATCTGTGCTCGGTTTTAAAAAATGATGTAGACAAACAGCACAGAGATGTCGCTTTAAAAAAAGCAAATCATAAATGTGTGTTTAGACAGGGTTATGTTTAGTTGGATTTTGCAGCGGAAAGGATGTAGGACCAGACATGGAAAAATACCATGAACGAAATACAGGAACAATGGTGAAAGAAACACTGCTCTTTTTTATGAATCCTTTCATGATTATGAGCAGACACCGCCAGAATGGCTTTTTGGTAGCTTTCTTCAGTCACACAGAGGTCATAGGAGCTTTATTTATCACTTCCCAAACTCTAAATCCTAACTGGTCGAGCCACATTTGAAGACACTGTAAAATACACAGTCTGTGGCACACTTTCTATAATGGGGCAGGTGATGATGGTGTGACAAACGTAATTGATCCACTCTGCAATATCCATAATACTGATGAGTTCTGGTCAGTTGTTAATACATTTAGCTGCTTATTTCATCTAGGAGTCTTTTATTATGTTGCTGCTTGCTGCTGTGTTACAGTGATGTTACGGAGATGTCATGGAGATGTTACAGTGATGTTACGGAGATGTTACAGTAATGTTACAGTGATGCATGGAGATGTTATAGTGATGTTACGGAGGTGTTACAGTGATGTTACGGAGATGTTACGGAGATGTTACAGTGATGCATGGAGATGTTACAGTGATGTTACAGTGATGGTACACTCAAGTTAGGCTGTGAAATTTTATGCTGATGTTTCAGACAGATGTGATGATAGTCAAATCACTTAAAGGGATAGTTCAGATCAAAGTAGAAAAAGTATCTTAATGGCGCAGAACAGCATACGTTGTTTATATATGTGATACTCTCCATGCAAAATGGTGCAATATTGTGATGTGGAGGAGATTATTTCTCAAATATTTTTGTTTTCTGTAAAAAAGTATTCTTGTTGCTTTGTAAAAAATTACAGGTAAACCCTTGTTGTCCCATGGATTATTTTACCAATCTTCTTGCTACGTTTCTGGACATTAATCATGTTAGGATCCTTGCGTGGAGGGTCAGAAGATGAGCGAAGGTCTTACGGGGTTGGAACGACATGAGGGTGAGTAATTAATGATGAAATTCAAATTTTTGGGTGAACTATCCCTTTAACGTCACTTAAGATCACATTTGTTCTGTTCTTCTCAGCCCTGAGGATCATTGGTAGCTGGACTGCTCAAGTCACCCACCGTACGCCGCCACTTTGATGAGGACGGCTTGAAGGCCACTTGATATGATCTCTCGGAGCAGCTCAGCCTGGTCTCGACGCCACAGGTACGCCAGCGGCTGGAGCTGCAGTCTCACACACCTGCAGAGAGACAGAGACACAGGGTGTAGAATCAGGGCAATGTCCAGCCACCACCAAATTGTCAAACAATTCGATTTATGGACTTTTTGGACACATCTAAACACGTCATATCATATATATTACCTGAGAAGTTAGTTGTAGTTGTATCTATGACAAATATTGTCCGATCATAATTTGTTCTCCAGGGTCACATATTATATATACTCTTATGTCCCCAACAATGTCAAAAGTAAACCTATGCCCTCCGGGAGAAATACAAAGCAAACTAAGCAGGCGTGGAAGAGGATATGGATGGATGTGAAGTGAAGTGAAAACAGGGTGGTACTCCGACACCACTTCAAAGACAAATTAGAGCTCTCTCTCTCTCTCTCTCTCTGTCTCTCTCTCTCTTGACAGAAGGCCAGGGCCAGGCTCGTGTGACTCGCTGTATGCCCACTCAATGCCAGCGTCACAGGTCAGACTAAGAACTCAAGTGATTAGAGCGATTAGCACGATACGGTCGTGCCCCACAGCATTATGGGCTGTCAGGTGTACAGATGGGGTTACACCATTTACCCCGCGGTATCAGCTCAGGAACAATAGCTGACTGACAGCTCAAGTGAGCTGAAGGTAAAACGGCTGCTGAGATCAAGACTGAGCTGTGTCCAGTGAAAAACACTGCATGTTCAAAGCATTTGGGTGTCCGTCTAATGAGACTCTGTGACACTCTCACAACATTGGTTTATATGAGCAAACGTCTGAAACAACCTACAGGAGGAATTTGGGGCGGCACCTTCTCTCTGATTGACCAATGACAAGACAAGAACGGTGTTCAAAAAAGACACTTCTACAAATATCACACAATTATGCATTCAAATTGTTCATAAAACAAGATTCTTTGAGCATGAAAGCGTGATATCTAATTATTGATTGTGCTGTTTTGAGTTTTAAATACTTCTATTTATCGAGGATGCACTAAATTGATCAGTTACAGTAAATATATTTTTTTTATGTTACAAAAGATTGGAAAAGGAGAAAATAGGAAGAAAAATCAAGTGCATCACATTTCCACAAAATATACTGGGCAGCACTGATAATAATCAGAAATGTTTCTTGAGCAGTATATATTTTTTTACAATATTATGTATTTATGATCAAATAAATTCAAATTATATTTCTTTCAAAGACATTAAAAAACCAGTCATAAACGTACGTTTTCTGAAACTGATATTCATGCATGATCTAAAGCTGATATAAGCTTCCCATTGATGTTCGGTTTGTTAGGACAGGTCAATATTTGGAGATGCACCACTTGAAAATCTGTGCAAAATGGTGCAGAAAAATCTATATTTAGAGTAGGAATTTGAAAAAATATATTTTTATGGAACATGAACTTTTCTTAATATCCTAATGATTTTAAGCATAAAAGAGAAACGTATAATTGTGACCCATACAGTGTATTGTTAACTATTACTACAAATACACCTGAGCTGACTGCTTCTGTGCTCCAGAGACACACTTGAGCCTGATACCCAATACTAGCATGGTCCTACTAGCATTCACACATTTGATTTATTCATTATTTATTCATCCAAAATGATGCACGGTTCTGTATGAAAGATGATCAGCTAACTGTTGTGCCAGTTATATGATGTCTATTAAGTCCTTCACGTGTGAAAATGGGAAAGGAGAAACGAGAGAGAAAGAGGGTCCACTTACACATTTTCCACACGTACTCTCTGGTAGTCGGACAGAATGGCCCCGACAGACACGGCCTCAACACGCTCCTTCTCCTGAAGAACGAGAGAAAGCAAATCAAAGATCTGAGAAGATAGATGAGGAGCTGCAGGTTTAAAGCAGAGAGTGATCTAGTGATATCAGGTCAGTGTCACACAAATACCCCTCTAAACATATCAGTCATAACTCCACAGGTATTCTCAGGTATTTACTTACAGTAATAAACTACCGTAATTACATTTTAAACAGGGTAAATCTGTAACCTATTACAGTTCCAAAGTGACCATCTCAACTCATTTCGGAGTTTTTTACTTTCTAAAATTAATCCATGTTATTTTTGAATATTGAACATCATTTATTAATCTTATTTAATGGTAATTTCAGCATTTACTAATGCATTATTAAAATCATGAGTTGTGTTTGTTAAAATTAGTACACTGTGAGCTAACATGAACTAACAATTAATGACTCTTTATTAATTAACATTAACAAGGATTAATAAATAGTTTAATACATTTTTAGAATCATTAATTTGTTCATTCATTGTTAACAAGTGACACCTTAAGTGTTACCATAATATTTATGGGAAGGAATAATGAAATGTATTTTCTTTCCTTATTTATTTGTTGAGTCTTTACCCAAAATGGACAATAAACATATGAGGACATGATTACAAAAATCAGTCAGATTTAAATGATAATTACAAAATATTATGGTGTTACATTTGATCACCAAATTATCAAGGAGAGGGAGTGATCATGGTCAAACATTCAATTATTTGGTGTCTCTGAAAAGGCCTGAAAAGTGCTCTTTACAGGACATCCAGACTTCTCTCAGAGAAATTATAATGTCCTCATATAATGACGTCAATGTGTTCAGTCCGACTGCATTCTCTTTACACGCAGTATTTCCTCCCCACTTTTGATTGACAGGATACAATCATCCCTGATCATAAAAGCCATCGGCTGATGTCAGACAGTGCTGTATCGGTACATTCCCAATATATTGTCCACATCATCCTCTCAAACACTGAATGTGGAGGACCGGTGGTCAAACTTCAGACACGAGCGCAGCGTCAGTGCTGGAACGCCGCTCAAGCGCTGTCAGACGCTCATGCCTTTGGCAAACCCAGATAAGACCTATCGCTTTCCATCAGCACTAAACAAGATTGAGCAAACTACATTAGGCAGAAAATACAAACAAATTACAAGAGCTTTAGGCTACACTCTTTATCTGGCGCTGGGACTGTGTGTGTGTGTGTGTGTGTGTGTGTGTTTGTCCTGCCTTTACACACACTTCTGACACGATCTGAGCCTCGTTCAGCTGCTCCCATGAGGCAAGCAAACAGCAACCTCGCGCCGTGCAAATACGAAATCAAACCCTGTGTGATATTTTGTTCCACAAACACAGAAGAACTTCAGATGAATCTTCACGCTGCACGCTTTACACACAAATCACAAGAAGCATTCAGGCATCGTTCACCCACCGTTAGGCCTGCGGAGCACGAACGAATCAATTCAACTCACTGGAACTGAAAAGAGCAAATTTAGAACAATTCAATTCGACCCGATTAACAATTCAGTTGATACTGCTTAAATTCAATCAAGATGTAGGATTGTGTAAATGCTTCTCCCGGTGCATCTTAAACAAACTACAGCAGTCGAGACGCTACAGACAGAAACACAGTTACTCATTTTGAGCTTTACCCAATCTCTGATTTCTGTGCTGAAAAATGTATTCACAAACACAGCATTTCATTCTCACAGTACTGTGATAATCAACTCTAATAACATGCTGATGTCTATTAGTTGACTTTTTGAGTTTTCCTCTGCAGACCCCTGTGGTTTCCCATCGGCTGAGTTACGCTGAAGGCCCTCAGATCTGATCTTCTGACACGCGTCTCATTTGTTGTCTCACCCGTTCACCTGCTGTTAAACTCAAGCAACTGTTCACAACAGATCTGTTTTACTGCAGGTTCTCAAAAAAAGTTATCTTCTTGTAAGCGCAGCCTTAAACGGCATGATTTCTGCAATTACGCTCTAAAGATGAATCCAAAGATCTCGGCGTGAGAAGTGATGAAATCCCATCAATGCCACACACACACACAGGCAAAGAGCCATCAGCTAGAAGTCAATAGTTGCTGCATAATGGCTAAAAGTAAAATGGCTTAAAGATGATCTGATTTCCTCACCCTGAACACCACTGGATCTCACAGGACAGGACTGGATGAACAAGAAGATCTGAGAGCTTCAGGTTATCAGGTAATACATTATTTCATACCATATATAGTTCAAATCTATTCATGTATTTACTGACATATCGTTGAAATAAAAATACATGTTCCTCAACATTTAGCCTAAAATGTGTTTTAAAGTCACTACTGATGAGGGTTGTTTGTTCTTTGAATAACATCAGTTTTTAAATGAAGAGTACTTGCAGTAGCTCCACTTTAACACAAATACACTTCGCTATATCTTTAGGTGATTACTTCAGCACAATTAAAATGCCCAAAGAACAAAATGAGTCGTTTTAATTCAGCATATCAGAGTATGCATATCAGTTTAGTGCACCAAAAGTACATGTCTTTATTAGGTACATAAATATGTATTTGTAGCATACTTTCAAATACATTTTAGTGCGCTTATTGTTCACTAGGGAAATAATAAAAGCGGAACAAATGTCTGAATGAGAACGAATGGAGGCTGTCTCTTGAAGCCTGATGTAAATGTCACGTCGACAGTAATCAAATAAACGTGTCTTCAGCTGGAGTTATTTAATGAGGATGTTCTCCAGCCTCAAACCCGCTCAGGTAAAGCGCTCTTCTATTAGCTGCGCTATCGACCGCCGCCGTCCTGGGAGCGACCCCAGAGGTCATCATTTATGTATTAAGCAGGTTTAGGCAAGGCAAGTTTATTTATGAAGCACACTGCATGCACAGTGCTTTACAGAAAAGGAAACAAAATAGCAATTAAAACAATCATCGCAACAATAAAAAAACAAGGAAATAAAAATAATAAAAATAATAGTCAAATCGTATAAAAACGTATCATATAAAACAGGTAATATGATGAAAGTCATCAGTTCAGGGCGTAGCACAGGGATCATTCAACAAACGCACAGCTAAACGGATGAGTTTTGAGTCTGAATTTCAATGTGTTTTTCACATCTGATCTCTTCTGGAAGCTGGTTCCAACTGTGGGAGGACTGCCCTTGTTTTGTGTGAACCCCTGGTATCTCGAACTGACTCGATCCTAATGATCTGAACGCTCGGTCAGATTCATATTCGTTCAGTATATCTGCGGTGTGTTTAGCCCCTACGCCATTGAGTGATTTAGAAACGAGTAGAAATACTTTAAAATGTGTGTGAGGACCTGAGGCCTGGCGTGATATGCTTGGATCTTCTGGTTCTCCAAGTCTTGGCTGGAAACCAAACATCTAATTCTTGCAACGTTTTCGAGATGATAGTGTGCTGATTTAGTTAATAAGGTCTGTCTCCAGAACCACACCGAGATTCTTGACTTTATTTTAGTTGTTTGAGTCAAGCACGCATTCCCCTTGAGAACTTCATCTTCGTTTCCAAAAGCAATGATTTCCATTTTCTCCTTATCTAACTGGAGAGAATTCTGGCTCATCCAGCTGTTAATTTCATCAATGCACTGGCAGTCAGTAGGGCTGTAGTCGTTTGGAGATAAGGCTAGGTAAATTTGGTTCGTTCTCATTATCTGACTTGAAGCGGGAGCACATACAGGCTAAACAGGAGCGGTGCAAGGATTGAGCCTTGTGGGACTCCATGTCACGGACGGCCACTTAGACATACGCTCTCATGCACTCACATGATAAACTCTTCTTTCTACGCATGACCTGAACCACGTCGGTATCATCCCAGAAAACCCCACCCAGTGTTTCAATCTGTTTAGAGTTATGTATGAAAACTGTCCAGGTATCCATTCGAGTTTAAGAAGTTGTTCAATAATCCTGCATATGAAAGGAAGATTTGATATGGGTCTGTAGTTGCTCAATACGGCGTTATCAAGATTGCTCTTTTTCAAAAGGTTTAAAGGTGTCCGTTTCTTTTTGTGTTCTTTTTCAGCAGTAATGTGGAAGTAATCAGAGACGGTTTGATTTTTGGGGAGAAATCCACCTGGACGCCCGCGGCTAGCCGGACACGGCCTTCTGAAGCCGCCGGATAAAAGCTGGAGCGGAGCGGGGAAAACAAAGGCGTGTTTGGAGGGCCTGTCGGACCCCGCTCTCACGGGACGCTCGTCTGCTGCTGTCGATACCGGAGCGGGGCCCGGGGCCCGCGGGGCTCCTTAAACAGCAGCTTAGCTCCGCCACTGATTGGTGCGTGTTTCTTACACGCGGCGGCGGAAGCAAGCGTTTGAACATCTGACGGTCCTGCACAAACACTATCACTATTCATACACACTCCCAGCCTCCAACACTTCAACTAATTCTAGTCTGATAGTCACCACAGTTATAGACAAACAAGTAGAAAAAGCAAGGTTTTTTTTCATCAGCAGCACAGCTATATTTGTAGCAAATAGTCAAAGAGTCAAAATTATCTGCTTTTCTTTTGTGACAAAAAATGATTAGCATATTAAGGTCATGTTCCATAAAGATAATTTGTACATTTCCTACCATATATATATATATATATATATATATCAAAATTTCTTTTTTGATTAGTGATAGGCATTGCTTAATACTTTATAGCAGATTTTCTCAATATTTAGATTTTTTGCACGCTTCTTCAAATATTGTCCTATCCTGTATCAATCTAACTTCACAAAAACGTTTCTAAACCCTTTTCTAGTACATTCTTACTAATACTTACTAATTCTTAAAAATGGATAGAATGTATAATATTTGTTTAAAGGAAATAAGGAGGAATTACTGCAGAACGTAATGCTTTACAGTATCACCTTCAGTTAAGCTTCCATTTCTTACGGTTGACGTCATTTCAACACGAAGGATTTAACATTTAATAATAGAAAACTTATTTCCACTGCTAAAAAAATGCAAAGAATAGAGTCTAAAAATAGAGTCTAAAAAGTAAAAACAATTGTGAGACAAAAGGTGCAAATGTGCACTTTTTTCATTTATTAAATGTGAAATATAAACTCAGAACTGCGATAAAAAACATTTTTTGTATTTTATGTCAGAAAAAAATATGTCAGTAAACTCAGAATGCCAAGAAAAAAAAAAATCTAAATTTTGAGTTGAATATATTTAAGACGAGAATTACATTATAACTTGCAATAGTGAAATAAAAAAATGTTCAATAGAAAGCTGTATTAAAAGACAAGCTAGACAAAGAAAATACTATAACTTTAAAATTGCATGGAAAATATAAAACATTCTAATCCTGCTGAAATAAACAGTAGTGAGAAAGGAGAGTGTTTTGGTAGATTTCGTCTCATCAGCTTTGAAGGCTGTGAGTGTGGTGTACAGTACACGTACAGTAAGGCAGGAGCGGGTGATGTTTTGCGGTTCACAGATCATTATATTTCACACAGTCTCACAGCAGAGCTGCAAACACAGCCGTCGATATTTGTCTTCTGTTTTCTGCCATTAAACCTCACTGTGTTCTTCACAGATCTTGAAAGGATCGCTGGCGCACAAGCTGTGTTTTTGATGTGTGAAGATTATTCTCAAAACCCCTCAGAATAAGATCTGCTGATCACCGTAAGCAAACCAAACAAAGGATTTTTAAAAATACATCCCTATGCAACAAAAAAAAACCTGTATTCGTTTCTACACATTTAGGGCGTTAATAAACACTGCCATGTTTGACAGGAAATATTAATGAGCATTTTATTGTAATGGTTTTATTTTTATTTGAAAAAGCTGCACTTTTAGAAATCATATTTCCTCACCTCATCTTAAAAACACCATATATGTATTCATGTGCTAATCCATACAAGATAAACTACTCCCCATACCTTTATAATTAATACATGAAAACAAAATGCAGTAATCACTAAATTATAAAATAAATGAGTAGCATGTCAAAAAAAAAAAAGGATTTCTGAGAGAAAGTATTTTAGGAACAATTATATTTGAATTAATAAAAAAAAGGCCCAATGAGTAAAACAACATAAGATATTAGATAGAAAATATTCTTGTTTTAAGCAAAATGCACTTTATAATTATTTTCCCCGAGGAACAATACTAAATATCTTCTGTTATTTTGCTTATCTGATAAACACATCCCAATTTTTTTTTTTTGATATTTTAACTAGAAACAAGACCAAAATACTAAGCAAGACAAGGGTTTTTTGCGGCGTACACACACACACACACACACACACACACAAAAGCCCGAGACAATTACAGCAAATACACACAGCCTTTCTACAGACAATAATACTGAAGAAAACCTGAAGAGGAGATCCTTCACATGTGCAGGTACAGCTATAGATGGCACTATTGCACCATCACACACACGCACACGCACACACACACACACACGCACGCACGCACACACACACACACACACACACACAGCGCACTTTATGTTCAAGTGTCATTTGCTCAAAAGATAACATCTAATTAAGTCAAAGTGCTGGATGAATCTTTTAAAACATCACACTTCCCAAACAGAACACACTTCTGATGCTAAAGCGCTCGTGCCGCTCTACGAGAGATTTAACAGCTCATTATCGCACCATTCCTGACACCCAAATCAAACCGCAGTCTTCTGACACACACTCCTTTACAAAACACTAGAAGAAAAAATCACTTCCAGATATCCCGAAATCATTCGGCCAGACAAAGAAAATCTCCATTTGCTAATTTTTTTTTTCCATCATCAAAATGAAGATTTCTTTTTTTTTCTCCTCATTCTGTGTGATCTGAGGCTGGAAACTTGGGATGTGACGTTTGGGAAAGTTTGAAAACGCCAAGCCTTTTGAATATCTATTAAATTGAGCACAAATCTCACACCTCTGTTCAAACCACAATACACTGCTGGTTAAAAAAAGAGGACTTTTAATGTTCTGTAAAAGACTTTTCTGCCCACTAAAGCTGCATTCTTTTTAATAAATATTATTAGGATTTAAAATACCCTTTTTCTCTGTGAATGCGTGTTAAAGCGTCGTTTATTTCTGTGATCAAAACTGTATTTTCAGCATCATTCCTCCAGTCTTCAGTGTCACGTGATCTTCAGAAATCCTACTAATATACTGATCTAGCGCTCAAGAAACATTTCTGATTACTATCGGTGTTCAAAACAGTACGTTTTTACTTCTCAGGATTCTCAGATGAATAGAAAGCGTGTATAAAGTCAGTCAAAACAGGAGCTCTTTAGACTGAAAACAATCCCAGAATCCCCAGCTCTAACACAGCGTCTACCGTGACCTCTGACCCTGAGAGTCAGATTAAGAACTGAAAGACAACTAATTCAAAGTCTCTTTGAAGAAACGTATTACTATAGTACAGTAGAATGTATTTCTCAATTTATTAATAACAATATTAATTATTATAACTAGTACTGCTCGTTTGAGGACTAGCACACTAATATTTTAATTGTAAAGATCTGCTGTGCAGAATCATTTTTGGTGCGCTTAAATTTAAATGTCAATATAATTAAATGATTCGTGTAATTCAATTGTTAACGAGTTATGAGTTTGATTTAGTTCCCATAATAAATTAGCATTATATCATACAGACAATACAGAATTTCTTTAAAAGTGTTATTTTCTGTATAAATGAATACATTTTAAGTTGTATTGATTGAAAGGATTAGACACACTGTTTGAGTATTCAAATTACTGTTAAAATAGAATTTGTAGAAAATTTAAGAATTTGGGAAAAAAATTAAAAACATTAAATAGAGCCCAAAAAATTAAACATTCAATATATTGTTGTTTCATGACTTCAATTAAATCACACACGCTTTTCGGTTGTTTGAATTCAGGAATGAAGAAATATTCAAATATAAATAAAAAATATAAATACAGAAGAATATAAACTAGAAAAACACTGGGAACAAATAAAGCGTATTGTTTGATGTTTTGTACATAGAGTTGCAGTGAGCAGTGATTTCCACCGAAAGGACTAAAAGCGTAGTACGAGATGATTCAGTGAAGAGACTTTAAGGTTCAGGAGCTGAATCCTTCCACTCCCGGCCTAAGCTTCTCCAAAACCTCAAGCCCGTTCTGTCTGACAGCGCTCTTGTGTGAAAACACTCCTGAAGCCGTTCTGCTCACTTCCCCTCAGCAACAGGAAGTGATGTGAGCAGCAGCTGAGACAGAGACGATATCGGCTCCGGACGATATACGGAGGTCTTGAGAAGCCATCGGTCCGTGCAAGAAACCCAACATTATTTACTGTGATCCAGAGCCTCAGGTAGACGTCCTGGTAGACGTCATTTTGGCCGATAGCTGATGCCGATGCAAACATATTTCCCTTTGTTTGGAAATAAATCTCTTCTGTGCAGAGATTTTTACAGCCATGAATTCTTTTATACTAAGCGTACATTGAACGTTTTAAAGATAATAATAAATGAAGTGTAAATGATATCGATCACTGTGGTAACCATAACATTTCATTTAAAGATTTAACATTAATAAGTAAATCTGTACTTTGGGACAAATGAGTATTTTATTCACTGTCATTTTCATCAGAAGTACACTACAACTGTGAGAGACAGAATCTTTTATTGCATGGGATTAGTATTTGATCACCTACCAACAAGCAAGAACTCTGTTAGCTGTCTTTAAGAAGTCCACTCCATCAGTCAGACTCCAACTTCTCCTCTTTGGGCAAAGAGCCATCAAAGACGCCAGGGACAAAACTGTAGACCTGAAGAAGGCTGAGCCGGGCTACAGGACAACAGGCAAACAGCTCGGGGGAAAAGAAAACTACTGCTGGTGCGATTATTAGAAAAGGGAAGAAATTCAAGATGACTGTCAGTCTGCCTCGGACTGGGGCTAGTATCGTGGAGTTATCAACGATCCCGAGAAAGGTGAGGGATCAGTCTAGAAGCAGACGGGAGGACCTGGTCAATAACCTGAAGACAGCTCAGGTCTCAGCGGTCAACATCAGTCACGGACTACAATCCTGCCGGCGACAAGGTCCCCTGCTCAAGACACAAGCACATATCTAGAAGTTTGCCAAAGACCATCTGGATGCTCCAGAGCAGGCATGGGAGAAGGTCATGTGGTCAGACGAGACCGAAATAGATGTTTTTGGTATCAACTGCACTCGCCGTGTTTGAAGGAAGAAGGATGAGTCCAATGATGGGGGTGGAAACATCATGCTTTGGGGTGCTTTTCTGCACCGTGTTGAGGGGAGGATGGACGGGGGCCAAGCATCATGAGATTCCCTCAGTGAGAGCATTGAAGATGGGTCTTCCAGCACGACAAGGACCCCAAACACACAGCCAGGACGACTAAGGAGCAGCTCCGTAAGAAACCTTAAAGGTCTTACAGGACTTCAGACCTGAACCCAATAGAAATCTGCGGAGGAAGCTGAAACTGAGCCTGTATGTCCTTTATGGAGGAGTAGTGTGAGGAAACACCTGACCTCTGTCTCTGTAAACAAAGCTTTCTGCACCAAACATCACCTTCTATTTATCTATCGTATCAAAGACTTATTTCATGCAATAAAATGGAAATTAATTATTTAAAAATAGAATAGATTCTGCCTCTCGTAGTTTTCAAGCGGGAAAATGAGAAAAAGTCAGCCGTGTATCAAATAACAATCAATTGCTGCTTTATTTAATTAGAAACACAAGTTTAACGTTGTCTGTGTGTTCTACTTTTACTATCACTTTATCACAAGCAGTAATCCTTTTTCCCATCAGGCCGATGCTTATATTTGGGCTGATTCTGATGTTTTTAGATGAGATGAGATGAGAGACAAAGAAGCTACTTTTTAACATACATGTGCAAGACACGTTTATACAAGGCATCTTTTCCGCAAAAACAAAAAACACGCTTTCTATATTGAGAAAAAGTGGTTAGACTTTAGAAAAGGAAACACCAATTCTCTACATCTACAACTTTTCCATAAGTACTTCTTCATTTGCTGTTTATTAACAGTTAGTTGTTAAGTTCAGGGATTGGTAGGATCAGGCATTAATATGTGCTTAATTACTACTAATACATGGCTAATATTCTACTTATATGCAAACTAATGAGCAACTAGTTAAGAGACGCTAAAATAAAACGTTTCTGAAAATGTTAGTAGTATCAGGTTGGGATTACATATTCAAGTTGACTAATTAAAAAAAAAGAGTTGAATTTTTAGCTCTAGATTCTGTAAACGAACTAGTGAATTAAACCAGCTCTGTGGAAAAGAACCAGATTTTATCATCGGTCTAAGGTTCTGGGATCAGTGTTAATGCTGTAAATAACACGCAGACTGATAGCTTCACTTCATAAGACCTCAATATTTGATCAGGAGATGAACTGTTCACTGTTCTACTGAAGAATAAAACTCTTTCACGTCTTGGATGAGTAAAGATGAACTAAACTCCATTCGAAAGTGAATTATTCCTTCATCTACACGCGCATCAAGACATCCATCAACACGCCAGCCGCTGCGAGAGGTTTCTGATGAGTGCTGGACCGTTCAGCAGGCTGTTCTCTGTGTTTACGTGAGGTTTCATTATGAGCTGCTAGCAGTAATCAGACACTGTACCTTCACAAGCTTGAGCAGCTGGTAGAGATCCTCCACCTCATCTCCTTCCGTCTGGCTGTATTCTCTCCCCGTGTTCAGGCTGGAGCCCTCGATAGTGCGCCTGTACAAGGGAACATCCATGGCCTCGGCGTACAGCTCGACGGCCTGGTGACCCACCGTCTGGTACATGTAGCTGTCCAGCTCATCTGGAACTGACACACAGCATCACACACTGATTAAAACCCTTGTTTTCAATGTGAACGTCTCTTAAAGAGTAGTCTTCAGAAATCATATTAATACACCGATTTAGTGCTCAACATTTCTGATTATTATCAGTGCTGAAAACAGTTACGCTGCACATTATTTTAGTTTGTATTTTTCAGCATTTATTTGAAACTGATTTTTGTCACACTAGCACAACTGCCAGGACAAAAACTCTATTGTTTTCAAAGCAATCACTTTGCTCTGTATGATGACATTTTAGTTCGTTTTTCATGAAGTCATCGCATGTCATGTTGTAGGACTTCCACTGGCGAATAACAGAAATAAGAGAACCCGTGCTGTTGTTGTTGTTATTATTTATTATTATTATTATCATCTATGATCTCACCGTGTGTGTGAGGCATGAGGTTGGCGAGAGCCACGATAGAGTGACCAGCAGACACACACTGCAGCATGTTATAACAGCTGTCCTTACCGCCACTGAAACACACACACACACACACACACACACACACACACACACACACACACCAATCACTGACCAGCTCCAATATCTACACACGTCCTATTCAAGTGTCGTTATAAACACAGTCGCGTCACGTTACCTGATCAGCGCAACAACCCTCATGATGTTTATTTCACAGCTGCTATCTCTCACACAAACACAGACACACACAAACTCAGACGAAGGACTGCAGTCTCTGCCGCTGATCACCACACACGTGCTCCTCCGCTCGGCTGTAAACACCGGCGCGCTTCCGGGTTGTGAAGGACCCCTACGGGAGGCTGCCCGATGATCAGCCTGCGCGAAACGCTCTGACTGACCGCTAAACAAACCAGAGCAGTAAACTAAAGTCAAGCACATTGCTATAAAGACTGTATTTATCCATTTAAAAATGTCTTTTAAACTATTTTCACTCGGTAACTACTAATAAATTACACAAATAAACAGCAGCTTATTGAATTCTGTGAAATTTTGTGAATAGAAAAGCTATTTTCTTAGTTGCCCTTATTTAGATTTTGGCAAATCACCAAAAACAAGACAAGCAAGGAGACAGTGTCTCTGCCCGGTTATTTTGATGTACGTCATTATGTATAAATATATTGTACTAATACTTATGTGAATAAAATATTTTATACTGATTCCATTTTTATGTGAATAAAATATTTTTGTTTATGAGTAAACCATTTTTAATAAAATAAATTACTTTCAATACTGTACAAAAGCTTTTTATAAATAAGATATTGAAGAAAAAAACATAGTAGTGTACCACAGCATTTATTTCAGGTTATCAGTAAATTCTACAGTGTTCTGAATTCATTAACAAAGTGTTGTGGAGCTATGATATATACAGTCTGGTTCAAAAAAGCTATAGTATTTACTATAAATGACTATAGTATTTTTTCTTGTTGAAAATGATGCAGATGCACGTAATCAAAGCAGGGGTCAGGAGAGGCCACTGGCCTTTTAAAACGAGAATAAAGGAGTGAGGTCTCCCGGCGTGTCTGCTCGTGGATGAAGGTGCTTTGGCCGTGATGAAGCTGGAGTCTGCTGATGTTCTCTGAGGGAGAATCACACTCCGACGCAGACACCTTTCATGCTGCGTTTGCCGTGTGTTGTTGTTGTTGGGCTCGTGTTGCTCTCCTCACCTCGTGCCCGGGAGCTGGCCGAAGGCAACGCGTTCCCTCTGAATCTACACAACTGAGAGAGACATCTTCCCAGCCCTCTGCTCTCTCACGTCCGCTACTGTACGCCGGCTGATTCCTTCACTGTGTGAAACCCGTCCGGCACAATTAAAACGAGACCGGGACTCAGTAAATATTCACTATACAGCATTCACAAGCAGAGGTTGCTGAAGGGATGATCCCAGCAGACAGAAAATGTTTTCTTAACGTTTCCATACGGTTCCTGTTCTGGAAGCATTCTATTTAATGTTTTAGTAAACTACAATGTTTTTATGTTTTTCGAGAAACAGCTCACATAAAAAAAAAACTGATGAAAATGTGTTCACCTTCAGCCCTTCTGAGATGTAGATGAGTGTGTTTCTTCATCAGATCTGGAGAGATGTGTCTCTGCAGTGAATGGGTGCCGTCAGAACGAGTCCAAACAGATGATAAAAACATCACAATAATCTACAGCGCTCCAGTCCATCAGTACCTTCAGAAGAATCAAATCAGTTTAGAGAGGTCTTATATAGTCTTGTAAACACTTCTTGATCTGAGCAGATTTCTCTCCTGATTCAGACCAGAACACTTCTTCACCGCAGGAATTATTATGGATCATATTTGAGTTAAAAACATCTTAATGCTGGATTAGTTTGATCTTCTGTCTTCTCCAGATGTTCACTGATGGACTGTGGATTATTCTGATGTTTTTATCAGACTCTCGTTCTGACGGCACCCATTCACTTCCATTACTGAGACACTGATGCAGAGACACATCTCTCCAGATCTGATGAGGAAACTCATCTACATCTCAGATGAATGAGGACATCTTCAGCAGATGATAATTTCTGGCCGATTGTTCCTTCAGCAATAACGCTGTGTACAGGCAGTATGAACAGAACGCAGTGAACGAAAGAAAGTCTTCTCTATAAAGACCGTGGGCATCTCAAAACTGATTTACACACACACAAACTCATCTTAGTCGCACAAGGACACAAAAACTTTGCACTTAATAAGAAGCTGTGAAATTATGACACAGACGTCCAGAGAGTCGCGGCAGTCAAGGTTTAGCACACAGATGCCGCGCTCCACGTCTATTCATCTTCTTTTAAGAGGACAACAAAACAGCTTCTGTTGGCGCTGACAAGCTCATCTTGTTGCAGGGACAAAATTGCTCCTTAAATTACACTTGAGCAATTTCGCCGCTTTATAGAAATATTTTCGCCGTCACACGCGCGCTGACCTGACAAAGTTATGATTTGCCTTTTTCAATTCCCTTCTTTACATCTCGTGACAGGCGTCCAGGAGCGTGTCTGCTGGGAATTAGTCCTGATTCAGGCTCTTCTGTGAGGGAAAGCACGACAGCGCATCCCAAGCTCCTGGACGGACTGAACTCTGCCAGGGATAACTTCAGCTTCCTGCAGAATTACAGCACGATTACTGTGAGTCTATTTACATCATCTGACAAGTATTTCCTCTGCAACCAGAGCGCATTTGTAGCCGCACTTAAGGCAGATGTCTGCCCGGCCTCAAAAGTACCACAAAATCCAGATTGTGACTTTCAGGAGGAATCGGTTCGGCTCATAACTCTTCACGCAGCCGCAAACACGCAGCAGATCTGGTCTGGTCAGACGTCGTACGTCTTCTGCTTTACAGATCCTGGCGGTGCAGTAAAGCCTGAGCGTTTGGCAGGCCGTTTTCTCCTCGCTTTCTTTCACCGTCTTGCCCTCAAACACTCACGGTGTACTGCAGTTACTCTGGATCTTTGCTGGAAAAGCAGCTGTTAGAAGAAACAATAATCTGCATGGATTAAAACTGTTAATTAATTCAATTAAATGTCTTTGTTGTCAACTTCTCCACTGAGTTCTGTACAAAACCCCGATCTCCGACCAGCTCGCGCACACAGCCTGTGGCCCTGGACCACTAAACTATAACTATGTTATTGAAACCGAGATTATTCATAATCTGAAAGCTGAATAAGCTTTGTTGTCAATGCTTGTCTGAGAGACAACCTTTTAAATAATCTGAAATCTGAGGGTGAGGAAAAATATAAATATTAAGAAAATCACCTTTAAAACTGTCCATATGAAGATCTTAGCAATGCATATTACTAATCAAAAATTGAGTTTTGATATATTTGTGGTAGAGATGTACAAGATATCTTCATTGAAGACAATCTTAGTATCCTAATGATTTTTATTCATTTTGACCCACACAATGTACTGTTGTCCATATAATGTGCTCCAAGCCCCAATATATTTTAAAACATACAAAAATGGACTTGCTAAAATATTTGCAAATATATTCATGCAAACACACATTGTTAAAAATAAAATTTCTTCATATTGGCATTCATGAAGAACCTTTAAGATCCAGAGAACATTTCCATTGGACCAAAGAGGATCTTTAGATTAACAAATGTTCTTCAAACTAATCATATAACCACAACTTTTAACCTTTATTTCTAAGAGTGAAGAACCACTTCGGGTTCCTCAGAGAATCTCTCAGTGAGCACTGAACAGTACTCAAACAACAAAGCACTTTTATAAGTTTGAAGAACATTTTATTAGTCTGAAGAATGGCATGAGGGGGAAGAAATGCAGACAGAATTTTAAATTATTGGTAAACGCTGCAATTTTATGTATGCCCTGCATCTGTCTCATCAACATGCAAAAATGCATTTAATGCAATGGTGCATGATGAGGTTCTTCTATAAGGACCTGCCAGCTATTCTCCATCTCCTGATTTGATGTCATTGGTTGTGAAGTTTCAGTCAAAGGAAACCGATAGCTGGGAAGGCTATCAGTGAAAATCATCTGCAATTAGGTCAATGCTTTTAAACTATATGCATCAGATGAAGACGTGCATCTTAAAACATGATGATCCTAAATTCCTAAGGTTTCGTTTTTATCATTTATTTCAGGAAATCATATATAATTCATGCATTTCAGTGACACACAGCAGTTATCACATAGTTTGGGTACATGCTCTTCCGCTGGCGTCTACAAGAACACGTCCGTTTTTTTCTTTATAAATCCCAGTTAGCGAATGATGACAGGTTCAGGTGAATTGACCCCTTAAATGTTACGGATCAGTGTTATGTAATGTGTCAAAAACACATGTAGAGACATTAAACCCTGTTTAAAATCAGCCTTGACCGCGTACCGTCCAGAAATAACCGGCATCTCTTTCCTGCGGTGATCCTGTGTTTGTGTTACCGTAATACTCATTTTATCCATGCAGCCGCTGGATAAGAAAGCTCCATCCATCCGAAGGCCGCTAAGTGAAGTGGGATGCTGTAATTAGGACGTCTGCTCTCTGATATACAATCCGAGGACGGTTGCTTTCTTGCCCGACAAACACAATCTTAATCCAGGAAATAGCTCGCAATCAGAATATTGGATCTGACATCAGAGGCGGTCTTTCCCCAGCTTCAAAGCTGCGGCGGGGCCCGTTAGAGGTTTCTCCTGTGATCAAGTATGACAGTCCGCAAACACAAGAGCCCCGGCCCTCTCGTCTGCCCGCTTTGCCTTCCTCGGATCCCCGCGCGCTCGATGCCAAGCCAGCTTGCGTGTTGTTTGTGTACGTCTGGATGGACCGGGATGATGATGTCATCGAGCGCTCTAATCACAGGCACCTGTTCTGCATTCGGGGCCCCACATGTGTCTGTCGGGGCCCTTTGGCTGCAATCAAGCCTTCGCTCGTATCCCAGTGATCTTCGGCATTTGCACATGATTTAATCTGCTTAAGAAATCGGAATGAGATTACACTGGAGAAACAGAAGGATTACAGTTACACCTTCTTCAGGGGATGGAGAAACGTTCGACTGGTGGACCTACGAAGCCAGCTGTGTTTTGTTTATGAATCGTAGAACCTTTAAGAACATGTCTAAAGCCGCTACTGTACTTTTAGAGTGCAGTGTGACTGTAGTTTGACTACAGACTGTGCTTTAATGAGCGAATCATTTGTGCGCTGTTTTATTTTAGAGTGAAACAAATGACCGTATTCTTGTAAAGCAGAGCATGGCGTCAGCAATGCCAAAAGTCACTTTAAATTAAAGCATCTGGCAAATGAAAAAGTGCAGTTGCACAGAAGTTTTGTCATCTATTTCTTTTTTTTTTAATTGGTAGATTAGTCTGACCCAAAGTTGAATCTTTAAGACGCTTAGTTTATGCAGATGGCCCAAAATAACAGCCTTTATGAATGAGTCATTGAATCAATCGCTATGCTTATTCGTTCTGAAATGCTGTTTCGTTCAGAGCTAAATGAGTCATTGAATCAGTCACTGGCTGTATCTGAAATCTGCCCGCTTTACAAAGCACTCGTCCATGGCGTGATACAGCGTGATACAACACAGGTACAAAGTCACTGTACATGATCATTTAATCATTTAACTTTGGATACAGCCACTGTGTCGTGTGTTCCTGGTTAATTCCTGTTTGCCCTTATTTGGTCATCCGGACTTCTTTTTAGGTCATTCGTTTCTACTCCGTTCTCCTGTTTATTCCTCTGTCATCTGTGCTTTTTGGAAATAACTCTTGAACCACGTCCTGTGACACACGGAACTGTTTGCTTTAAAACACTGGGTCTGTCCAAATACTCACACTTATGGTCTTGGCACGGACTGTCCCAGGTCTTAAAAACACCAAAAGTCTTTAAAGCACACTAAATCATACCTCGATATACCAATATATCTTAAATACTGCTCTCGAAATACCACGCATCATGCATCATGTTTTGGAAATATCACAGAAAACTCTCCAGTTTAATTCAAATAATAATAATAATTAGATTGCATATAATTTGGCAGTAAAACACAAAGTGTTGTCATTTTATTTTGCGAATATGAGTCTATGTATTATTAAATTGTATCATGTTATAAAGACTACTGAGCAGAGATTTAGAAGTGTGTGTATAAACACACACACACACACACACACACACACACACACACACAGCATATATTGAGTGGTGCAACAGTAGTTTAAAATCTTCAAATGCATCTCGTCAAGGTACAGTTTAAAAGTAGTTTCCTGAAACCATTGTGTTTCTGTAGTTTATAACACTGGCCTCTTCTCCTCACGGGTCAACAGAGACCCGATACTCTCCCTCCACAGGGGACGAGACAAATCTGTTAAAACCATGAAGAGAGAACACAAAGGCAATGAAGAGAAGAGCGATTCCAGAGCAGAACATGACTGACTTCTCGCACACATCCGGGTCTTTCTCAGAAATGAGCTCCAGAAAGCAGCTGCACATGGGAAACATTATTTTCCCCAATCAGAGTTATTATCTGAGCAAGCGCCCTTTGAAAAGACGTGCTAGAAAAAGACAACGTAGACAACGCTCTCTTAAATGCTGTAATAGCGCTTAAAACACTGGATGTGACTGTTTATTTGAACTTTTAATGTTTTTGAATCCGAAGCTCTGGCCTTGAAGATCTAACGCAGCCCAGATGTGAGTGTTGAAGAGACGACAGTTATTTCCACTTTCCCATTGTCTAAAATCTCAGTACCTTTGACAATTGTAATTTTCCGCTGTGTTTTCGCTGTGCCTGTCTCCTCTCTAACGTGTCCTTTGCATGAAAACTCACACATGCTTCTCTTTTTCAGTTCAGATGTAACCCAAGCACAGATCCAGGGTCATCAGAGCAAACAGGTCACTCAATTTCTCATCAACATTACTTTTGGAGTACGAGACTTAATTCAAAACAGAGGAACGATTCAATAGGTCTGTCCAAAAACTGAACTCTATGCATTTGCACACGAGTGCATAAACATATACAGTATTTGGCAAACACTCAGCAGACAGAGCCGTTGTGATCAGTGTCCTAACAGCTTAATGATCCATCCTGAGAACAAACGCTGTGCGGCGCTTGATGCCAGGAACTTTACTTCAAATAAGACATTCTACTTAACTGTAACTTTTATGGATGCTTGTTGTGTGTGTGTGTGTGTGTGTGTGTGTGTGTGGCTATTTATTTATGTACTTTTAAATGTATGTGACACAGCATAATTTGTTAATTAAGGCCAGTGTCCTATGTCCTGCTTTAGAGTGGTGAGTCATTGAATCATTCGTTCGACCCATTCATTCCAACACACAAATATCTTTATGACTGAACCAGTGAGTCATTCACTCAACCTATTTGTTCAAAACAATAAATGAAGTAAGACACTGATTTGTTTAAAAAAGCATTTGGGAATATATACTGTGTATTTAGAAATATTGTGTCTAAACTCTTATTCTGTAATGTCTTGTTATTGAACTACGTCCTACATCCTTATTACTCCAGGAGCTTCTCTCTGATATATATATATATTTTTTTGTTTTTTGCTCAGGTCTTTTCTTATATTATATATATTTTATCATTTTTGGTTCACGAGTTAGGAAAATTAGTTTTTTTAAAAACCATAAGTAGCATGACATTGAAAACCATTAAAAATAAACATTCCTAAAACTGTCTGTCATAAACAGCAGAGAAAGCCCCATGTAATGCTCTCAGACGGTTTCTATCTCAACTCCTCTCTGCACTTGATTAAAGTGGTGACCGTTTAAAAATACTGTGTGTCGTTTCGAGCAGACCTCAACCTGTGATGAACCATAAAAACACACAACCCAAGGCCTCGCTGTGAATTCTGGCTGATGCGTTAACGGCTACGCTTCATATGAGAAACTGTATACCGCTCAGGACGTGACCTAGAGTTTACGAGCCGACCTGTTGCTCCGCAGCGATTGATTGTGGGCAGAGAAACAGCAGCGCTGCGTCCCAGCAGTATCTCAGGGAGCAGGCGATGCTGTTCTGCCCTCAGAGGCCCGTCGGCGGACCCTCGGCCCGCTCCTTTTATTGGTGGATTCCATTCACTGCTCCAATCTCCTCTGCCGTAGGAGTTCTGTGATTAAAGTGTATAAAAAGCAGGGTGCTCCACTAAACCGGCGTGATTTACGCAGCTGTCACCTCGGCGCAGGCCAAGCGGGCGTTCAGACAGCGCTGGAGAACTAATGAAAATGAAAGAAGGGAGGAGGAGGGAGAGCACAAGGCCATGTGTTCTCCGGCGATCGGTTCTCAGCTGAACCCATGATGCACCATTCATCTGCCTGGGAACACTTCAGAACACTGCTCCGTCATCGGTAATAACTTCAGTGGAACAAATGCACTATTAGGAACTGCTACACTGCAAAAATCTGCTCAGAATAATTAGAAGCTTTTTGAAATGTATTAACTTCTTTAAAAGGAAGTTGAGAAAATGTAAAAATCTCCTAAAGTTGGTTGCCTTTAACTTTTAAGTTTTCTCAACTTGTTTTTTTTTTGTTGACACAACACTGCTTGATGATTTAGTAATAGCTCAGGGTTTTTTCATATGTACTGGAGAACATACTGTGTATACAGGTTCGTAATTAACTTAAATAGTGCATGATGTTTCATTAATTCTAAAGTGAAGCTCATGGTGAATCACTAATGACTTAAATATTACCAAGTCCTTCTAAAGATATGATAACTTCAGAAACTTACAAACACCTTTACAAGATTACGATGCCTTCAGTAATTCCTAGGGATTTATCGTCATCTTTACTTTAGAATACTGATTCAAAAATGTGTAATTCCTTTAGAAGGATGTAATAAAACCTGAACAACTATTCAATACTTTACAAAATCCTCAGAAGCTTACAATGATTTCAGTCATCACTAGAGAATTAAACATGTTCACTTTAAACACTCAACCAAATAATTAGTAATGTATTCTCAAGAAATGATTAATTGGGGTTATACCTTTACTTTAGAAGTACTTATTCATAATATCACTATTAGTTACTAATTCATTAATCAGAGTTTCTTGAAAGATACTAGTAGATCGATGGCTTATATTGCATTACTGGTGTGTTCTTCTAGTGCAGTTAATCACTGATGATGGAAGAGTACTCTGAAGGTTTACCTCTAACGCTCACACACTGTATATAAACAGCTCACCTCTGCCATTAGCCTCCAGCTCACCCCGGTTCACGGCCGGTTCATGGACGCGTGCCAGTAAAGATCACTCTCACAAGCTTCCACACGCTGTTTATTAAAACTCAGCGAGACCAGGGACATTTCCAGACGTAATACAGATGTCTCGAGACTGCACGTTTGTTTCTGAGCGCGAACAGACGGGCCGAGAAACTTCACCCTCACAAATCAACATCGCCGTTATTTGGCTGAACAATGATCGTCAACTCCAGATAAAGGACTGGGAAAATAGCATTGAAACATCTTAATATCTTATTATAAAAGGTGTCCAAGTGACTCATTTATCAAAGCAGCAAAACCACCACCTTCACTCTTAATGAAGATGATTAGAAGAACCATTTTTAGTTCCATTCAGTCAAAGGTTTTTTAAAGAACCGCCTATTTCTTACCTTACTTCAGATGTTCTCTATGGAACCATTTAGACAAAAAGGTTCTTCTATAGCGTCGTGAAGCAGTAAATGTCAAGAAATTACCCTGAACACTTATCACCCTAAAGAGTGTTCTACCTTCAACTCATAAAAAGCTTTAGACGCTTCATTTCAAAGTAATGCAGCCACACATTATGAGTAAAATGTGCATTACAGCCAACTAACCCTAAACCCAGACACCCTTTATTTTACAGTGTCCTTGTTACTGTGCAATTACACCTTAAAATGGGCCGAATAATAATAATAAATGATGCATACTTATGTGCACGTAACCCTAAACCATACCCTAACCATATAGTAAGTATTACTCAGAACTTAAAGTATAGGGTATCTCATATGTAACAAGGACACTAAAACGTGTTACAGTAAATCCTAACCTCGTTTGGGTAAATACACTGTAACAATGTCACCTTAAAATAAAATGTAACCAAATAAATACATACATGAAGTTTTGCCAAAAAAGTAACCTAAGATGGTTGCATTTAAGCAGTTTTTAAGTCAAAAATAATCTTGGTGACGCTTTAGAATACCTATCGCTCATTAAAAAGACAAAACAAAACCAAAAAAGTAAGTAACAGCCTGTAAAGTAATCATTTCAGTTTCTTTTTCCCATGCAGTGAACAGTTGAGTCCTTTAATTCTGCTCTTGAGAGAATCAGCAGCTTCTAGTGTAACGAATGGATGGAAGTGCGTTAAATAGCTGTTATTAAGCACTTATGAGCGTCTGTCAATTATCTGTGCCATTAACTCAATAATACAGCAGTGAAGTTTAACAATCAGCGCAGCAGCTCGTTTCACCTCCTTCCACAAACTCTGCCTTCAAGAACATTTCATGCCTTTAATGAAGTGGTTCTGGTCGTTTGCAGCTCTGCTCTCCGCACAAAGATGATTCATTTGTTAATAAGGTACATTAAATAGGCTTACTAAAGCCCCGTGCGAAGCAGCTCAGGATAATTGTGATATTAATGACGTGATCTCTCCCTCGTCGCCGCCTGGAAGCGCTTGATGAAAGTGACTCGTCTGTGAGTGTTTGAACTGCTCTTAGTGATTCAGCATGTGAAGATAGAAGATATTAATCAGTCTACTAGTACTCTAATGACTGCTAGTAAAATGTGTGACGTGGACGATCAGAATAAACATTATTCTCTGATACCTCTTTATACTCTTCTAATAAACACTGGACTATAGCTAACTTTACAAGAACATAACCCTAACTCTACTGATACTCTACTTCTGGTATGTTTTGTTGTTTCCTCTGTAATCAGGCACCCAAAGATGTTTTCTCTTGATGCACACTTCTTGAGATCTTCTCCATTCGTAGTCCAAAGCATCACGTAATCAGTTCTCTTTATAATCAACGAGCCGTTGGATCGGTCAGGCCCTACTCAAGCCTTTTTCTTCTTCATCTTCGTGTCAGTTTATTTGTTTCTATATTTATTTTCCCTGATCTCTATTCAAGCTGAACTCTCGGTCGTGTCTCAGGTTTGTCTCGGAGGAAACGGATCAGTCCTCTCTCACAGATCCACAATAGCCGGACAAACAACAATCGGAGAAAAGGAAGGACAGACCCGGACAGATTTATGAACGCAGGGCTCTATTTTAAACCCGAGTCTCTCTCGCATCAGACGTGTCTGTATCACCTCACTACACCCAAAAACACCAAGGACCAATCCGTTTCATTCATATCTAATCAAACCGTAATTTCCTTCAGTTGGTCTAAAAGAAAATGACACCCATTAACCCTTTAAAGGGGCGCTGCATCTTGAGGATACAAACATTTGAGGAGCAGTGAAGGTGAAGGCTCTTATTTCTCCATTAGTTATGGATATTTAGATATGGTGACTTTTGTTTAGCTCATGTTTAAAAAGATGCTGCTCATCATTAGCTTATCAAGTTTACATTGAATGTTTTTATGAATGAAACGCTTACATTTTTGTAAACCGTCTCTAAATGTTTGTATCTCAGGGTTTTACTACTACTACCTTACTAGGGTTCTAGAGTTTGGGATAGATGTGTGAAACCACTGTAGAAATTATTCTGCTTTTTATTCATTTCCCTGTTTTTTTGTTTGCATTTATATTTTACTTACTTAAATTTTTTTTTGCATTACAGAAAATTTGAAAAAATATTGATTTTTTTATTTGGGTCCCTCTTTAGGTGGCATTAACCACTGTGAAGTTACATTTAATAATAATTTACTAATCATTTAGTACAATGCACCTATACATACATGGTTTTTTTTACGTTGTACTTACATTGTATATTCCAAAAAGAGCTGTAAATAAATAAAATGATAAATAATATATATATATATTTAATATTAAATTGTATTAAATACAGTCATTTAGCAGATGCTTCTATCCAAAGTGAATAAATACGAATGTTAAATTTGAACTAAATGATAAATATGAGTGACTTCTGGCTGATGCGGGGGTTTCTCTGAGCCTTTCAGAGAGCAATCAGCGGCCGATCTCCATCTTGTTTGCTGTTTTTCCGTCCTTCTCATTAGCGCTGTGCATTCCTGCAGTAATCGGCGGCGGCGGCGGTCCCCATCTGCTGCTCCCCGGCCCGTAGAGGCCCGCATTAGCAGCTGCTGGCCGCGGCCCCGCTCCATTCCACCACGCAAAACTGTGATTACGGAGGCTGATTGCCGTGTCTGTGATGACGATAAGAAGCCCACGGCGTGCCAGGCCGTTCCAGAGCACGGGGAAAAAGAAAACCGCGAGGAGAAATTAATGGCGCTTCAAACACTCGCTGCTGTTTTATATTGACCTCCACGCGGAGCCGCTTGCTTCGGTCGCTGGCACAGGCTGACTAGAGACTTCCTAACAATCTGAGCTCGTATCGCGCCCGCATTATTCAATAACGCACTTTCAAATTATCATGTTCTGGAAATGATTTTCAAATGCAGAGCAGCTGCGGCCATTATGATATGTAAAGTGTTTAGACACAATGTTTGTGCAGCTGCAAGATACTCTAAGAAAAAAAGATAACCTGTACTTCCTGTTAGTTAAATCAGGTAGAAATAGCTCGACCTGAAACGGGCAACACCCAAACTACCCAGTTTAGGATATTTGGCAACCCTGTGCTGGGTAAATATAGCCATGGGCAAAATTAGTTAGGTGTATACCTTTAAACCTGCCCTGGTAAAAATGCTATAATTTTTAAAGTACATTTACTTCATATAGATCAAATCTATTAGCATATTTAAATAATCTTTACTTGGAGAGCTTGTTAAGCTTGATAGCTTTCATTCATGAGTCGTATAAATAAATTAATTGATTAAGTAACAGTAAATCAAATCCAAAATAAACATATATAACAATATAAAGAAATAGTAAATATAGTAAATATATTTTTGTATGGTTTTGTCTTCGGGAAAATGCATGCTTTTAAATATTATTCAATCAAAATTAAATGATGTATTTGAGAAAGCGCTGTTTTTATGATGTTACAGTTTTATCGTTACAGGAGCCTCCAGGTCCAAAGATGCTGATCTAGAGCCGAAAGGTGCACCAGTAGTATAATGTAGAAAATGTAGAAAATGGGCATCCAATGACCCCTTTAAGGTATCTAGCATAAATATATATTTGATCTTTTTTTCCATATTGATAGTATATAAGAATTTTTATGCATGCCAGTGCCCGTGAAATACGATCAAACTGCTTAAAATAGGTGCTAAGAAATACAACAAATGAAAATGAAATGTGTTCATTCAAGACACACATCATCCCACAACTGTGGCTTTTCCAAACATCATTTCCTCTGATTTAAGTCATTAATCATGGGTGTAGAAATATGGTCAAAAAAATCTGAATTAATATATGCTGTCCCAGAAACACACAGAACGCAGCAATATCAGGACGTGCTCCTAATGACACGTAGATCTTTTCATGTCTTGGAAAAATTTTGAATAAACAAAACAAAATGCTTGCATGCATCTATTTATTATATAGGCCTTTAGAGTTACTTGGATGTAAATGCGTAGTTTATAAATGCATAGTTTATTGTTATTATAACAGTAAGTACATGTTAACATACATAACAAGGACTGTGGTTTTGTATTAGAGGAACGTAAGGTGTGTGCTCTTCAGGAGTGAAAGTGAGGCTGATCTGAGGTCAGTCTGTAGATCTAACACAGTCAGAGCCGTGATGAAGCTGCTCTTTTGACACGCTCTCGCAGGTAAGCAGCGCCTGCGGTGGTCTCTCACACCAGCAGGGTTTGGAGGGCCTGGTTTTCGCCTGAACCCTCGCTTAAGGCAAAGCTCGGCCGGCTCCGCGGTCGCTCCCAGAAGCCCTTTACTTGCCGGCCAGCTCCGCTTTATTCTCTCTCTCTGATCCTCCAGGCATTCAGGTTGAAGCCTATTGCCGCGATCAGAACGGATAAGCTTTTTGGCAGACGCGGGCCAGCACCTTGCCTCAGGATAAGGGCAGCGTTGCCCAGGGCCGGCTTCCAGAAGAGCCTTCCCCGAGTCCGGCGCCGGAGTGGATCTGACAGGTGAGATGATGCTGCTGCGGGGCAGGGTGTGCGGCGGACACCGCCCGGACCCAGGCTCAGATCTATAAATCATGGCGACCGGGCCACTGGGCGAAGGACGCTGCCCTTCATGTGGGATGTAGACCAGGAGACCCAAGAAGAGCAGAAAACTGAGCCGCTTACCAGCCCTCACTATCATCTTCTGCAGCCATGAGATAGTTCTGTCATCAGTGGTGGGACAATTAACTCTCATCACTGCTCGCAAATCACGTGATTCAGTGTAAACACGTCTTACATGTACTTGTTATTATTAGAACAGTATATGACACACAAGCACGCATAAGTAACCCTAAACCAAACCTGAATCCTGACACTAACCGTAGAGTAAGTGCATTTACATTTAATCATTTAGCAGGCGCCGTTCTCCAAAGTGACCTACAAATGATGCAATCAACATCAACAAAAGAGCAACGCAGTGCAACTGCTAGGAGAAGATTCGAGAGCGTTGAGTTAACAAATAGATATCCACAGAATTAGAACAGAGTTCATCAAGTAAAGGTGCAAGAGAGTAAATGTAGTTTTATTGCTAAAATTAAAAGGGATATTAAAAGTAATATTACTTAAATGTATAATTACACTGTAACAAGCACCGTAACGCTTAATTTCAATGCATGTAGTAACTACAGTAATGACAGTAGAGTATGCATCCTTAAAAGTTAAAAACCTTAAAAGTGTTGTCAGCACTTTAGCAACGTCATCTTAAAATAAAGTGTAACCAAATTTTTGTAGTCTGTGCCAATACCGGTACAATTTAAATAGCAAATACTATTTATTTTAATAATTTCTGTCTGAAAAAAACCCCAACAACCTCTAATAGTTAAGTGAGAAATTAATTAAAATGTTAGAATGTGGCCTTAGAAAAGCGTCTTTCAATTACATGAACACTGAAGAGCAAAAAACCAACACATTACATGTTACAGAAGAGATGGGAGGCCATATTTGACAGTACTATGGGTATTACTGCATGTCAGGGCCCTTGATTTCAGATACAGTCCCACATTTGAATACGGTTATCCTCCTGAAACTTAGCAGTGTGTAGCTAGCAGCATGAAAAAGACAACTTTCGTTCAAATTGTGAACGGATTATAAACAGATCAGGAGCTAAATGCACTCTTACAGAGTCTTACATGTCTTCATACTTTGGGTTATAACAAAGAAATAAATCAGCATCGTATATGGGAGTGCATTTTAGTGCAACATAAACACATCTGATTGGCTGTTGCGTTCTCGTGCTCAAAATACTTGTCTATGATTGGCTAATAATGCTCAACATACTAAAATGATCAACATGCTTTTCACAGGGTGCTCGTATAAATACGCATGGGTGTGTTTGAATATGATGTTATATGTTTTCTGCTTCTCTGAATCCTCTATTTATCTCTATTTAAGTTTGTCACGTAATAAAAATCATAGTAAAAAAGTGATATATTGAAAATGCATATATTTTATACTAAGTGTAGTTACAATTTATCAACATATTTACTAAACACACACACACACACACACACACACACACACATATATATATCTCACTGTATCATTCACTTTTTATCATTCATACGCCCTCATATCAGTTTTTTTTGTTTGTTTACTGTTAAACATGAAGGAAGATATTTTAAAGAACCAGTAGTATTATGGGAAAACTTACTGGCAGGATTTTTATTTCTGGGTGAGCTGTCCCTTTAAGAACTGTGTGAAGGATCCGTCTGTGAGGTCACTAGTGAAGCGTGACATCATCCTCCCCAGCGGTCACGTGACGTTCACGGCTCAGGCGATTGGCTGAAAACCGCCGGCATCCGGCAGCGAGTGTCCGTGATGAACGAGGGCAGAAACCAGACCGAACGAAGACCGAATTGTCACGTTAGGTTGAAATATTCCTTTAATCTGTGATCGGAGGATTGCGGGGACGTTATTTTCTCCAGTCCACGGTTCACGGAGCAGGGCTGATGGAATCTGAGAAACACGCGCTAATATGTCAGCCGTGTCACGTTGATGTACGACACGGACAGAAACAAAGATTGTTTGCATGATTAACAGAGGCCCTTTTGTCCTTTGGCCAAAAATAGAAAGCAACACGCAGTACATGTGTACATTACATACTTGGATGGCCACGTCTGGCCGCCGGGCTCCGGCTCGGTCCGGTCAAGAGCCTCGGCCTCATTCTGTCCCCTGCGCAGGGACCTGAGAAGACACACAAACAGTCACCCTGCATCTGCCCGCTGATTAATCACACACACCCGCTCCTCCGGACCAGTCCTGTGTGTTTATTTAGAGTAACCCGTCACGCTTGACCCAAAACTATCAGCTGCGGCCAAGCAGAAATACAGGAGATGTGTAGTGAAGGTGGGGGAGACAGGCTTCCTCGGACCCCTGCTGTTTATTCTCTCCGCTGACCTCTGAGGGAGCAGGCCGCTCTGCCGTCCATCTAGAGCCGCCCTCCGACGACGAGGACATGCTACAGTATGTCCAAAGACAGCACAAGGGGAACACCGCGGGACTGAGGGCCACGAGAGGCAGGAAGATGGAACTGACTTCACGGAAGATGGCTATCAAAACTGCACTGTAAAGAAATACAGGAGCAACATTTTAGGCAAAATTAATATCGTAATTTCACTCCGAGATGAAAATTCTGTCATTAATTACTCACCCGAAACACCCTCGTTCATCTTCAGAACACAAATGAAGATATTGTTGATGAAATCAGAGAGCTATTCGGCCCTTTCACCGACGGAAAGGATCTCCAGGAAACACACAGTGGCTCGACTTCAGCTGATTGGCTCAAAGAAAACAAAAATGGCATAATTTCTTCTCTCGAGATACGTCTTCCTCTGTTTCAGAGAGTATGGCAGCACTTGCTCACGCTGTGAGAGTAAACAGTGCTGATTGATTACATCAAATACCTTCTTAAATGAAATGCTCACCCCCAAGAGACTCCTAGGGGCAGAAGACTTTCTTCTTTCAGACGAACACAGTCTGAGTTTAGTGTCTACCTCTGACTCGGTGCCGGACGCGGCTGAGCTCATACGTAAGGCTAGCTTCAAAATCATGGCCACCATCCAAATGATTAAAAAACTCTAAAAGAAGAAAGTCAGAGACAGCTAGGATGTCTCCGGGGCGAGTAGTTTACGGTGTCATTTAGATTTTTTCGTTTCTTTAAGTTATTCCAAGATTGAATTTAACCCTATTTATGAATTCCGCAACAATTTAACCTTTTTAATGTAAAAGTGCTTTGAAACAATCTGTATTTTATAAAGCACTAAGGAAGTCAGATCTGAACTATGTTAGCGTGTCTTATTAGAGTATTTGCTATGAGCAAAACACATTCACATTTCTGATTTTACAAGAAGGTGGATTGGGGTTTTTAGCAACTCAGAATCATTTTATTAATAATCTCCCCTTTGATCGTTATTTGTGTGAAAACCGACCAGCAGTTGTTGGTGTTTTACTATTAGTGTTCACTTCAGCCGGACGCGCAGAGAAATGCACGGAGAGGTATGTTTTTGAGGTTTTGCAGAAATGTAGGTTGATCCGTGTATTTCTAACGAGCCTGGCTGGGTTTTCACACAATAATATTTTAATAGCTGACAAACTGTGAGTGCTCCCTCCCAGCCGCTGACAGAATGAGTCTAAAACTGACATCTTCTTAAGACATGAAAAAGAGTGTGTTTACGGTTCACGTATGTAAGAGAGCGCTGGCTTCCCGTCTGTCACAGAACACAGGAAACACACGACTCGTCTGCAGTAGCACAGCCCTTTCTTGTCCTCGGGCTGTTTAGAGGAAAACTCTGAAAGTGCCATTTCTGTCTAAAATGGTTTGCATCGTTTATTATTATTTGAAATGTAACAAATCTTTAAGTTGAAATTAATTAGCTAATAGTTTGAATGTATGACTAAACTCTAGTAACAGAAGGTTTTCAGAGAGTTTCAGCCAGTTACATTCAAGAAGGGCAGCCAAAATGTCCAACAGCCAGGAATTATCATAATATTGATAGTCAGTGTTCAACTGCTTTGTGCATGAATCGTGTTTTTGAGCTTAATGTTAATATGAATGTGAACGAAATATGAACTATTTATAAAAAATAGCAACACTGTGGTTCTTAACTTAAAGGGAAAGTTCACCCAAAAATGCAACTGATCACCTTTGAAGCATCCTAGGTGTACGTGACTTTCTTTTTCCAGAAGAATTTCTTTTTGTGTGATAATTATCCGTATTTCATACTTAATAAGCACTTTTCTCTCACGACCGCTGTCTGTGACTTTATTTATTGATTAGTTATTACGACTGGATTCGTCTGAAAGAAGAAGTAAAAGACAGGATCGGTTCATTTGGGGGCGAACATCCCTTTAAAGAGACATTTCTACATGATTTAACCCATAAAAACAAGTTTTGTTGATATGTTTAGGTTGATTAAGTTATATTAATTTTTTTTTTACAGTGAGCTTAAACCATGTTATCAAAAACACTATTATGATGTTACTCTTTCAGATGCAATAATCCTAATTTTTTAAAATGCTACATTTTGAGAAAATACATAGGCTGTGAAAACATTTCAGTTTCCGTATGTCATCTCTTCCTCTGATGAGAAACCCACTTTGAATATATTTTACTCTATATTTTACTACTATATTTTACTCTATGTTATTTAGCACTGAACTGAACTGAACGTGTAGACGCAGTTTTCTGAAATACAGCGTATTTGCTTCATAATTAGAGCTCTAATCCTCATGTAATGGCTGTACATGAGAAACCTGATAAATGTGTTTTGAAAAAGCATTAATAAACACCTGAGAGGACTGGGACTGCGCTGGAAATATGATGAAAGAGCATATCATGTTCACCTTGAATGATTATCTTCTGAAGAACAGGACGCGAGTAGATCACGTTTACTGTGCTGGATGTTTATTCATAAGCAGACGTGCTTCAGAAGTCCTCAAAGGCGTTTTAAAGGCACGTCCTGACTGAAGTGTGTGTGTGTGTGTGTGTGTCATGAGGCAGTGCTCCACCTGGGACGCAGCAGGTGTGAGCTCTTGGCCGGCACAGCTTGTTGGGCTCTGACCCGTGGCCTCACACACACACACACACACACACACACACACACGCGCGCAGGTAAACAACACCTTTGTTCCAGCATCTGTCCGGCGCTGGAGTCCTGCGGTGTGATGGACTCATGACACACAGGACGTCCCAAACACCCTCAACCCTGAACAAACTCACTTACAGAGCCTTTCAGAGGTATCTGCTCTGATTATTATAGCACAAAACATTAAATATTAAAATAATGACTGCTTACACAAAAGCTCTTTCCTTGCCGCACGCTTTCTGAAACCTGACACTGCTGCAAAACCATGCACTAATTCTCAGCCTTTAACTCTAAACTATTTTTTTACAGAAATAAAAAAACCCCGGATATTATGACAAAGGTGTTTGCTCTTGAGATGTGTTGTACTGAACACATTTTGCACGTGCAGTTCTTGGTTTTGTGTGTGAAGTTTTTTATCTTTTTAATGGGCAGATGTTGAAACAGTTGGAAAAACATCTAAACGTTAGTATTTCTCCTATTAGAACATTCAAAAATCACATTCTCCTAATGTTTGCAAGGTAATACCATTAAATGCTCCTTAAGACATTTTAATAGCATGCAATGGAATAGCGTGCTTAGAACATGTTCACTTTTTTTATGTTTAACTTGTTTCAGAGCACTCTGAGAAAATTCTAAAATGACATTCCCATAAAATGAAAAGCGCACTTAATGTTCCCTTAATAGGTGTTCTGAATGAGAAATAAAGTTTTTTGTCAGCTGGGTTCACGAGAACTGTTGTAGGATTGCTATCACGTCAATGTTATTGAATATTTCAGCCGCTGCGATGAATTAATTCCACGAGAGATAGAAGCACTAGACCTTATTAACTCTGTCATGATATAAGCTGTGAGATATTTCCGATGCGCGCCGAAATCTAGAATATTTAACACTGAGGATTATACGGAAATAAAATCCAGATTAACCCGACTTTATCAAAGTGCCAAGGAATTTGTGCTGGTATTAAAGTGAAATATCTGGTATGTTAATACTGACAGACAGCATACGCAGACACAAATCCAATGAATGCACACCCACAGCCAAACACCTTCATTGGATATAGAGGTTGACAAGGCAGATAAAACACAGTTAGACTTCTCAAGTATGAAAATGAATGTTGAACTAACCTCGACTTGAATATCGGCCAAAAAATACAAGCACGAAATAAGCGTTCATACACTGTTTATTTCTGGGTGTTTGTGTAACTTTATCTAAAACATCTGTGATGTTTTCAGCCAAACGTCCCCTTAACGTTTTAAAAACCGGATGTCTCGAACGCTCGCCTTGACTATAAATGTGGCTATAAATGAGGTCCCTGTCGCTGAGTGGGTTTTCCTCGTTTAAGCTTCTTCTCAGGGTTTCTCGGAGGTTGTGTGTTGGTTTTCTGAAGCGTGTTCACACAGAAATCCAAACAGCAGAGCTCTGGGAAGGAGTTTTTGGACGGCTCCTGCATCTCATCACCGAAACAGAGGAAATGAATTTATGGTCTCCACAGATCTGGAGGCTGATTGCTCCCTAATTTGGTCTTCTGCTGGCCGTTCGGGCCCTCACTTCCCATGAAAATCTGGCCTAGAGTTGTTAGACGGAAAAAAGGGTTGAGAGGAGAAATGAATGAACTGAGACAAGTGGCTCTTTGAGAGGCACGTCTGCCATGGACGAAGGCCAGACTTAGATGTGGGAGATTCCTGCGGAGTTCATGACTGAATCCTCACCGAAAGCGAACGCAGGCACATATATGGAGATTATCAGTCAACAAACAGACGATAGCAAGGTCTGAGAGCCTAAAGGAGCGATGCAGAGAACCTGGCGTCATGTCTCTTGCTGTCGCAGTCGTGTACATCATATTCAAGTGTACATATAACCCTTCGATGCATATAGATGCTTCTATAACCTAAATACGGCATCGAATGCTTACACAGTCACCAAATGTGAACTCTAATTTACTCTAAACTGAGCCCATAACCCATAATGACTCTTAAAATCACATAAAAACCAGACACATATTAGTTTAGAGAGGTTTTATTTAGTCTTGTAAACACTTCTTGATCTGAGCAGATTTCTCTCCTGATTCAGACCAGAACACTTCTTCACCGCAGGAATTATTATGGATTATGAACTCATATTTGAGTTAAAAACATCTTAATGCTGGATTAGTTTGATCTTCCGTCTTCTCCAGATGTTCACTGATGGACTGTGGATTATTGTGATGTTTTTATCAGACTCTCGTTCTGACGGCACCCATTCACATCCATTACTGAGACTCATCTCTCCAGATCTGATGAAGAAGCACACTCATCCACATCTCATATTTGTAGATCTCGAACCGGATCATCATTTCTCTCTGAAAGTGTGTGTCCGTGTAAAGTCTTCACACTCTCAGCACAAATGACTTCCCCGTCTCTTAATTCTGAAAGTTTCTTCACTCCGACACTTTTCAAAAGCTCATGCATTTTTTATCGCCGGCACATATTGCTCTTTTGGTCGGCTGTCCGGCTTTATTTATTTTGTATTTTGCAGGGAAAACTTTTGATCCCGGTACACTCTGACCAGAATCGATAGCGCTGTATATTGAGAGCTGTCAGTCACAGAGGCATCACATGTGCGGAGCGTTACGAAACTGATATGACATGAATAAGTCAAAAGGTGTATTGGCAGTTATCCTATATGAGTTATGCTGATCGGTGCATTCAAATGCATTGCTTTCTGTCTTCACATTCAGGTGCACCATTGTTTGTTAAAGTCTGCAAACGCTCTTTCTTACACAGGTAACAAGGGTTATGCTTGTTCATAATGACCCATGTGACATGCACGAAGGGTCTTATGCATGTAACAGTTATATATAAACGTTACGTATGACAAAAGTTGAGTGGAGGGGCAAAAATGAGGAACTGTCCCTTTAAGTGTTCCACCAAAATAGAAACAGAGAAAGGAAGACAGCCGTAAATATTTCCACTGTAAAGACTTTTATGCATAATATGAGAGCTGAAAAAAAAAAGCTTTCCACTGATAAATGGTTTGCGATGTTTTCCACCACGTCATTCAAAGAATGATATTTAAGCGAGCTCTTGTCGGGATGCACGAGCGTGCACCTCATCCAGGGGAACAAGCTGAGGTGAGTGTGATGGGGTCAGTCGTGGATGTGTGTCTGACAGGCTCCGGACGCTCGCTCGGGGAACAGATGTTGGAGGAGACGGTGTGATTATCGTCAGGCCGCTGACAGGAGAGAGTAGTGGCTGGTAATTACACGCCGTCCCCCGGGAGAGGGATGACACGGGGATCACAGGGGCGTAATTAAAACCCCAGAAACAGTTGTTAATAGGCCAGAAGATGAAGGTAGCAGCAGCAGGAGGGGTCAGAGAGGAGATGCTCCTCCTCCTGCAGCATCACCTTCACAGAAACAGCGTTTAACAAGACATTAGGAAGCATGGAAATCTCTATATACTTTTTTCCAGTTATGATCAGCCCTAGGAAAATTGGTTAATTGGTTTAAAGTGGTTAAATTAAACACTTATGCAGAAATCACAGCCAGTGTTGTTATAGTTAACTAACGCTGAAATTAAACTCATTTAAAATGTAAAAAATTGTTATCTAAAAATCAGTATTATTTTTGAGCCCATTGAAGTTTTTATTAATAGTTAAAATTATCATTTTTTTCCTGTTATATTTTATGCTTTCATTTTAATTGTAAAATAATAGCTTATATGTTTATCATTTTATTGTGTACATTTCTTAATATTTTTTTTATTTTTAGTTTATCAAGTTAAACTCACGACAGTGAGAAAGGATACTTTGGAAACTAGCTTAATAAATATTAACATTTTAAATATTTTATTTTATATTATAGGTTTATGACTTTATTTTACAATATGTGACCCTGGACCACAAAACTAGTCATAAGTGTCAATTTTGTTGAAACTGAGATTTATACATAATCTGAAAGCTGAATAAATAATCTTTCCACTGATGTCTGGTTTGTTCTGATCGGACAATATCTGTCTGAGATACAACTATTAGAAAATCTGGAACCTGAGGGAGCAAAAAAATCGAAATCCTTTAAAGTTGTTCAAATGAAGTTCTCAGCAGTGCGTATTAGTCAAAAATTAAGTTTTAATACTTAGTACTTAAAAATTTACATTTTTATTTTAGGTAGTGTCCAAGAAACATTTCTGATTTCCATTTAGTTTTACTTCATCTACTAAAGTAGGTTAAAAACAAAAGTGTAATTATAATATTTTATAAAATGTATAATTATGGTTCTGAATAGTTGCCAGGGTTTTTCTAGGATGTTCTGAGAGTTTTTCTGGGTGTTGCTAGGGTGTTATGTATTGTTGCTATGTGGATGCTGGATGCTGGAGGGTGTTCTAAGGCGTTAAATATTGATGCTATGTGGATGCTTGCCTAAGTGGTTGCCAGGGTGTTATGAATTGTTGCTGTGTTGATGCTGGATTGTTCGAAGTGGTTGCCAGGGTGTTGCTAAGGCGTTATATATTGATGCTATGTGGATGCTAGAGTGTTCTAAGTGGTTGCTAGGGTGTTATGAATTGTTGCTATGTGGATGCAAGAGTGTTCTAAGTGGTTGCTAAGGTGTTATGAATTGTTGCTATGTGGATGCTAGAGTGTTCTAAGTGGTTGCCAGGGTGTTATTAGTTGCTGTGTTGATGCTAGATTGTTCAAAGTGGTTGCCAGGGTGTTGCTAGGATGTTATGTATTGTTGCTATGTGGATGCTAGAGTGTTCTAAGTGGTTGCTAGGGTGTTATAAATTGTTGCTATGCGAATGCTAGAGTGTTCTAAGTGGTTGCCAGGGTGTTATTAGTTGCTGTGTTGATGCTAGATTGTTCGAAGTGGTTGCCAGGGTGTTGCTAGGATTTTATGTATTGTTGCTATGTGGATGCTAGAGTGTTCTAAACGATTGCCAGGGTGTTGCTAGGTGATTCATAGGATATTATGCTGTTATTGTAGGTGTTTTGCTCCTGGGCGGTGTTGAAGAGTTACACTTACAGACTCGTCCCTAAAACTCACTGCTGGAGGTCTGACCCCATTACTCCGAGCACTAGTGCTAGGACTAGTCTGCCAATAATCTTTTGCTGTGGAGAAGCACAAGTAGGAAGGCGTCCGGGTCACAGAATGTGTCGAGCACTCTGAGATGAACGGCGGAGTGCAGCATGGCTGTCTAATTAGAGCCGGAGTCACAGCAGTGTGCAGCGAGACGTTGAGGCTCAGATAATGCCTAACTTCAGCAGTAAGTGCTGCTTCCGCCGCCGAGGAGAGTCCCGCTGAGCATCACACTCAACACCCACCCAGATAAATGGAGGGATCTTGGCAGGACATATTTTTAGCATTAACTCGCTGACCCAAAAAAATGATGTCCACAGAATGAAAGCCCACGGGAAGCTTGGGGAGGAGGATCCTCCATGAGAATCAAAGAAAGAACCCTAATTATCAATGACTGCTCTAGAGTCTAAAGATAGGGAAGCTGGTGCATGTGTCTTTAAGCTGAATTACCCATCAGCTGTAGCCAATCGACAGGGAAAACAGTACATACTGCATACTGCACACTGGCTTAGAGACAAATGCAATCAGAAGATATGACATCATCCCATCTTACACCATCTCACAAATAAATATGTAAATAAATAAATAAATGGTCAAGAGATTTACCATGGCTCATAATTGATAAATTATAAAAACTTGGATCAAACAGTGAGTGGGTTATAAATATTCTTACTTCTGTTACAGATATAGGGTGTAGCTAGGTGGTTGCTATAAAGTTGCAAAAGCTTTCTGAATTGTTTCCAGGGTGTACACAATTGCAGTTTCTAGGGCTTCAAAGTGGTTGCCAGGGTGTTGCTAGGTGGGTGTTCTGAATGGTTACCAGAGTATTGCTAGGGTTTTTTTGAGTGGTTGTCAGGCTATTGCTAGGTGGGTGTTCTGAATGGTCAGAAGGGTGTTGCTAGAGTGTACTGAGTGGTTGCCAGGGTGTTGCTATGTGGGTGTTCTGAATGGTTACCAGAGTATTGCTAGGGTTTTTTTGAGTGGTTGCCAGGCTATTGCTAATTTGGCATTCTGAATGGTTACTAGAGTATTGCTAGGGTGTTCTGAGCAGTCGCCAGGTTGTTACTAGATGGTTGTAATAGTGTTCTGAATGGTTTCCAGGTTATTGTTAAGAGGCTGCAAAGATGTTCTGAATGGTTACTAGGTGGTTGCTACAATGTTTCAAGTCGTTTCCAGGTGGTCCGTTGAGTGATATCTGAGCGAGGGTTGCTAGAATTTTCTGAATAGTTGCTAGGGTGCTCTGAGGTAGTTGCCGTGTATTTACCACTTCAGTTTTTCTACTTCAGAGTTTCTACACCTCTCTTCTTGAGCGTAGTACGAGCAGGATGCTTGTATGTTATTCTGAACGCAGCCACAGTCACCAAAACGTTTTGTCCTGCAGTAAATACGAGCAATTCAGTCATTGCAGCTCCATCAGATCATCAGGCTGCGAGTGAATCACTGAGCAGTACGAATATCTGCACTTCTCTCCCCATCTCCTGTTGTACATCGTCTCTATTTTCATGACTTATTTACTGATGTGCGAGGTGTAAATATTTCATGTGGGAGACAGACAGTTTTCCCAGACTCTAACGAGAGCCTGTGGAGTGCGGCTCAGCCGTCTTCCTGGACGTTTGATGTGATCGCATTTCATTTTCCAAAGGGTCCACAGGGTCAAGGATGCACAGCGCTGTAGAAATTCTGAGGGTCAACCGGTCAGGTGTGGGTCAGAATCCAAAACACACCATGTGCTTGGGGTCAGGGATGCAGACCGGCGGCGCAGGCCGATCAAACTTTGACAGGCCAGCCTCAGCAAGCCTTCATAAGCGCTCGCTCAGTCCGCTTTAACACAGCGCTAGCTCATTATGCTCGCGTGCCTTTCTCAGCCTTTAGCCGTATTAACACACTCTGATGTGGGAGTCTAGCTCAATCGCCCTCCTTTTGTTCTGGCTAATTTTGTCGAATCAATACGAGCTTCCCCTTGAGCGGACTCGGGCTGCATAATCAATGTGAATAATAATTGATAAGCGTTCTGTGATGTGTCGATTTCAGCGTGCGGATCCATGTCGAATGAGGCTAATTGGATCAGGTTGTCTGGGTGAGGGTTAACAGGAGTGGGGGCCCCTGAGGGCCTGACCAGCTACAGAGTATTACCCACGGCCCTCGAGAGCCAAAGCATGTGGAAAACACAGCAGCGGAGCGTCAGAGCCGAGGTAAATGTATTCTAAAGGCGAGAGGTGAGCGGTTCCACGTTCACAGGGGGATTGGACAACATTTCAATCTGTGTGATGCTCGAGGCTTATACGTTCATTGCACTAAACGGCCTGATATATGCATTCTCTGACATTTTAAAATAAATCCTGACTCGACAAAACCTCGCCAAAATACTGTATACTAAATATGTAGCATTGCACTTATGTGCTAAGAGACTGTGCACAACCTCAGCGGCCTTAGTGGAGTTATAAAAGGGATATATTTAAAGAGCAGAAGTGTTGCTGAGCAGCTGTTATTACAATACAGGACAGAGGTTTGGAATAAATAAGATTGTTTCCCCCTCTGCTCATCAAAAGAGAGTAGTATAAATACTGTAACAAGACTAACATTGTGAAGTATTATTGTCATTTAAAATATCTTTTTTCCTTTATGTGAATGTACAATAAAATGTAATTCATCGCTGTGCAAGAAATATTTATGTCTATCAGCAATTGTTTTTGTGGAAGCTATCATTCAAAAATATATGGTAAAATGAAATTTAAAAAGAAAAAAATACATCAAGGAAGCATTAAATCGATCAAAAGTGCCAGGAAAAACATTTATAATCTTACAGTACATTTCTATCTCAAATGAATGCTGTTCTTTTGAACTCTCTATCTGTGAATCAAAAATATTGTGCAGCACACGTTAATAATAATCAGAAATGTTTGTTGAGCAGTAAATCAATATATTAAAATGATTTCTGAAGATCGTGTGATGCTGAAAATTCAGCTTTTTTATTGCTACTATTAAACAAATGCAGCCTTGTACAAGAAAACAGTGAAAAAAATCTCAATTATTCCAGACTTTTTGGCAGCAGAATTAAGAGGTTGTCTGAGAAAGCTGATGGAGTATTTGAGAGATGAGATTCGTTCTGCATGGTCAGTGCTTTCTTTTACTAGCGAGTCATTGTTGTGTTCCTAAACCGCTGTGGCATGTTGCACGGGTGTTGACATGATGAAATATGGCTCTAGGTCGGGTACATGCCAACGCTTTAGGGAAGTAATTAACAACACGTAGAAGCTTTTCACCCCCAGCGGTGACTTCACTGCATCCGGCCCGCCTCAGATGACATGTACATGAGCGGCCCCGCATGCACTGATGGGTCGGAGAAACAAACAGACAGGCTTCTGCTCGTGACCAGGTGACCTGAAGACGGGCAGCAGACGACCTTTGGAAAGCGTCGCACGAGCCTAACTAAGGTGCTCTTTATTCATAGAAGGTATTTATAGAAGCGATTTTCCCGAGGTGACGCTGAGCGAGACGCCACTTCTCATTACCAGCAGGCGACTGGCTGCGGTTCATTTTACAGCTGACTGAACGCAGGGCCCGGGTCACGCCGGCCCCATGTGCTCGGACTCCGGTGCACGGGCGGCCCCTGTAATCATCACAGCTACATGCACTCATCTCTGCTTTATGCAGTTTAGCGTTAACTTTATTTCAGCATTTTCAGATTATGCGGTTTTATCGACAGCAGAAGCACGCACGTTAAATCTCACTTCACTTGTGCGAAACACAACACACGCTTCTCCATGCGACACAGCCATTCACAGTTTGCAGGGTTTTTTCCAAACAATTTTGCCTCCGAGAACCGCACACACATAACATCTCTCGCAAAATGAAGCGCGTTCAAAATATCATAAAAGCAAATATTAATTCTAGTTTGATTTGTGTGTGTTTCATAGGGAACGGTGTGTTGTGTTTCGCTAGTGTGGTAGCACTTTACTTTACAGTCATGTTCCTCATGTACGTACTGTGTAGTAATTGTAATAACTGGGTAATAACTAGGTACTAGCCTAAACCTAACCTGTAGTTAACTTATATTACCAGTATTTTCTCGGGGGCACCGTAAGCACATTATTAGTATATGTAAGTACACATACTGTAAAAAAAAGTGCAACCAGAAGTGTTTTATGAAATGAAATAATTAAAACAAGCTGATATCTAGTGTATGGTTTTTCAGAAAGGTGTGTGTTCCTGCTGTTTGAGAAACCGTGTGACAGGAGAAGGTTTAGTGTGTGAGCAGCTGAAAAAACTAAGATTACGGCAAAGGCGTTTGCAAATGTTTGCTTTTGAGACGTGTTTGTATATTTTAAACGCAGCGGTCGTATTAAAAATGGCATGGTATGTGTTGAACGTGCTGCGCAGGTGGAGCGTAACTGGCTCTGGGGTCAGATGTTGTGGTCCTCCAGACGTCCCAGCGGTGTCTGCGGAGCGTGAAGGTGTCCTGACCTCTCTCTCGTGACGCTCCTCCAGGCCTCTGCAGTCATCACAGCCCGGGGACGGCGGAGGTAATGTCAAACCAAAGACAAGCGCTGGAGTCCAGAGCTCCGAGCGACCGCTAACCCTACAAAGACAGCTCAACGGAAGGCAGACTGATGAGGGTTACTGGATACTCTTCATTATGTTTAGAGTCGGGAAAGAGATACCTTATAAAAGCCAATAGATCTGGCACCAGCCATATTTTTTATTTTTTATTACTTCAGTGAGCAACAACATCCTTAAGCAGCTAAACCCAAAATAACAGAGCACTTTTTTTTTGCATTAGTCTGGTCACATTTTTCCACTGGCTGTTTGTCTCTCTAAAAAAATGAATCGCTGTTGTACTCTCAATTGTAAGTCGCTTTGGATAAAAGCGTCTGCAAAATGACTAAATGTAAATGTAAATGTAATAAGCTCTGTGACCTACAAAAGTTGATGATCCTTAAACAGTTGTTTATCATGATAATCTTCACAAAATAACACAACTTTGAAGCGTGAAACAAGTGAAAGAGTAAATGTAGGCTATAAATACACCGTGGTAATAAATCTTCAACATTAAAATTTCAACAACTTTCAGTATTTTGGGAAAACTATGACCTGCAAACCGATGTGAAGTAAAGACATGAGGTCAGTTCTGAAAAGAGGCATTTTTGTCTTGCTTTGAAGAATACTTTAGCGATCTGAAGAATGTTAAAGATGTTAAAGGCTCTTTATGGAATCATCAGTAATTTTGCATGTATTATATTTTAAACGGCGTTTAAAAACAAACACAACCGCTTCATGCTCGAGGATCATGACTTGAGGTGCGTTCAGAGCACCGGCAGAACCACAGAATACTGTGTCGGTTCTAGGTGGAACCCTGGTTGTTCAGTGCATCTGGTAAACCAGAGAAGCTCTTTGTTGTCAGCGACTCTACTGGAAATCAAACCCAGAGCGTCCCTGATCAAAGCCGCCTGAGCGAACTCTGGTCTTCCGCAGGGATTTGTGGAACCGATGCAGCAACGAGCTCGAAGAACTAATCACTCCTGGACGCGTGTCAGATGCAAACGCTGCCATAATTGCCATTTCTGTGAGAGGGGTGAGGGACTCCTTGTATTCACAGTATTTCTCCCTTAACCAGCCATTTGATAATAAATTGTCTGCTTTGTCGCAGTCGGATGTGTTTGGTATCGATTGCTGCTGATTTTCTGGCGAGCGGCTGCTTGTTGGAGAGCTGTCTGTCGGCACCTGTCTGCCAGCTGTCAGGTGAGATGATATTAAAGCAGGCCCTGACAGCCGCGGGTAATGACCGCCGATGGAAGGAGGAGCTCCGGCGATTAGCAGACACTCCCGAGAAAAAAACCTGACCTTTGCTCAGGCCTCTGCGAGCCGCTCTGACCCGTCCTGAGACAGATGATGACTCGAACAAACAGAGCGGCTCGTCACGGTGTCTTTACATTATTTGCAAGTGTGTAATAGTTTACGTTTACATTAAATGTAATTCTCTGAACTCTATAGTGTTTTTGCTCCACTTACTGTAAGTATGACTGAAGTATGGATTTATAAATAAAAAAAAATACAGTAACACCTTATTTTAAGGTGTCTTTGTCACATGTACGTATCATTGTAATAACACTACATCACGCAGAATTACATTCACGTAACCTCAAACCAGACCCTGACCATACAGTGAGCACATGTAGTTAACTCATTCTACTCAGTACTTAAATGTTCTGCCGTTGGACTTCATGAGATTACAGATACTCTTTAAACTGCAGAATAATCTTCATCTCCTGTCACGAGATCAGAGGAATAATTATTTTCTGTCTCGCCGCCTCTCTATATCTGAAAGGATTCGTTTTAAAGTGACACGAAGTCGGTTTGTAAAATAATCTCTTTTAATGTGATTGTTTTCTCTGTGTAATGAGTGTAAAGGTGTCTGTCTGTCTGTCATTCTCTCTGAGCTGGAGCTGATGTGACAGCTTTCATTTACAGCGCCGGCCGCTTGACATGCATTTCCCTCTCGACTGACAGCGATCTAGATGAGCAGAAACATTAACCTCCTCACTGGACCACTGCGCTCCGGCTCTTTTTTATTGCCTTGTTTTTATGCCGCTGTTGCTTTTCTGTGTCTAATTTGCTGAACTGAAAGAAAAATGCATAGCAGATTTTACTGTGTGCCTATTATCTATATTCATCTGTGACTCTATTTTCTGTTCAGAAACAAACGGCTGTATTCAGGGTGTCACAGACCTGGAAATATAGATACATCCACGGAAAAAGGACTAGAACCAACACCATTCTGATTCCTGTATGAAATTGATCTCTTTATGATTACAGCAGGTTCAGAGTGTCGTCTATCATAAAATGTCTGGAAAGCGAGCCGCTTGTTTTGCTTTGAGCATCTAAAGACGTCGAGGAAAACAGTCTTGACACAGACATGTGAAACAGCTTGTCATGTGAAACACTTTCCTTAATATTTATATCCATTTGCACTAATTAGTGGAAAACACACAGATGGTGCAGCTTCACAAACTCTCAGACTGTGAATGTGAATGTCATCGCTGCCAGCAGAAGAGAAGAAGCCTGCGTTTGTCGCTTTATGGCTTCTAGCCCTCAATTTAAAATGTGTTTTCCTCTTTTTTTCTGTGGGATTGACGTTAAACGAGTGCTCTCTGATAATGAAAAAGAGGGGTATTAACTTGTGAAACAATAGTACTTAGGTACCATATGCCGTGTGAGACAGCTGTAATATCCCGGAGAGCAGAAGAAGACTCCGCTCAGACTAAATGTTTCCAGCCATCAGGAAAAAGCCACTTTTCATAGACTGGCTTCCAGATGGAGTGTGTGTGTGTGTGTGTGTGTTAGACTATAAATGGACTGTATTAGTGTGTGATGGCATCTAATAATGCAGCATTAGACGTGTGATTGTGTTGCTAAATAAACAGTACCCCGTGTGTGCATTTGTGTGTGTGTGTGTGTGTTTCTATCTTTCAGCTGGAGGTGTGTGAGCTCGCCGCCATTATCTTCTTCTTTCATGTAAAACTGAGACAAACATGTTTCTGAGAGAGTCTGTTAAACAGCGAATGTTTAAGACGTGCAGCCAAACTCAGTTTAGTGGGTTGCTAGGGTGCTAGATGGTTGCTAAGGTGTTCTGAGTGGTTGCTAGGGTGTTGCCAGGCGGTTGCTAGGTTGTTCTGAGTGATTTCCAGGAAATTGCTAAGTGGTTGCTATTGTGTTCTTAATTGTTGCTTCTGAGTGGTTGCTTAGAAGTTGATAAGTAGTTGCTAGTGTATTGTATTGTGAGCGGTTGCCAGGATGTTCCTAAGGAGTTGCTAGGTTGTTCTGAGTGGTTGTTTGAGTGTTGTTAGGCAGTTCTGAGTGATTTCCAGGATGTTACTAAATAGATGACATTGTGTTCTGAATTGTTGTTTCAGAGTGGTTGCTTAGGAGTTGATAGGCAGTTGCTAGGGTATTATGAATGGTTGCTAGGTTTTTCTTAGATGGTAACTGGATGTTGCTAAATAGTTTCTAGGTTGTTCTAATTGGTTGCTAGGCAGTTGGTAGGTTGTTCTGAGTGGGTGCCAGGGTGTTTTTATGGTCCTATAAATTGTCGCTATGTGGATGCTACAGTGTGTTGCCAGGGTGTTGCTAGGTGATTAATAGGATGTTATGCATTGTTGCTAAGTGCTTTGTTCCTGGCTGGTGTTGACTCTCATGTCTCTGTGATTTTCTGGTGTGTGTGTGTATGTGATTTGAGTGACTCGAGTTCTTGAAGAAAATGATGCGTCTGATCAGCAGACTCTCCTCATCAACACACAAGATCTGAGCAATGTCTGGAGCACAAACGCGCTACACTCTCAGCTTTAGGGTACAGAACTATTAGTATCAACACTAGCCCTAGTAATCATTATGAAGTACTTAAAATCATGGACATAAAGGCTGGCACTGTGAATATGAACTAAAATGTGCTTTTAGTACACTATCTCCGTACTAGAAGAGGTGACTAAATACATTTTTAAATACAGACATGGTATGTTAAAAGTTTATTTGAAGAAGTAACTAATAAACTAATTTGCAGTATATTAAGTGAGCTTTTACGTGTGCTTTTTTTAACCTGGGCGTTTAGCACTCAGGGGAGGAAGCTCTTTTACGTTCATTAGTGAACAACGGCGGCATTGTTCTGACGATTGGATGCGTTCTATAAATACACACATTTGAGGGGGTATGACTGCGTCTGCTAAGAGCGTCCAGAGGCGTGAGCTGCTGGAACACATTCTCAATGAGCGTGTTCGCCCGCGGCACAGATTAGCGGCTAGAGGACGGATCGGGTCTGCACACACCTGAGCGGCGCTTGTCTAATCTCTTCTGCGTGAATGAAGAGTTTAGAGCGACATTACAGCAAATAATCACACGCCCATCTCCAGGCGTCAGATAGCAGCGATTGTGAGTTTCTGGCACAATGAATTGACGAAATAATGAGGCTCTGGCAGGCCCGTGTTTACACATCTCACAGAAGAGGTGCGGTGCTAATCCGTTTGCCTACAGGTTGATTCCGGGTTAAAGCTGCATCAGGAAATCAGCAGCGCTTGAATTTTTCATGCGTGTTTTCCTGCTGAACACACATGAGGAGGCCGGTTGTTTTGGAGCGCGCCGCTGCTGGCCATTTCCCTGTGTTTTCAAAGGCTAGCCGAGCAGCATCAGGTTGACTCCTCTGAGCTTTCATAAAAAGGCTCGGTTATGCTCGGCTCATTACTATAAGATGAGTATTGACTTTGGCCCACAGTCATGAACAGATAAAATGGTGTAAGGTCTCGTCCTAAGCGATTACTCGGAATTACAAATCCTATCCGCGTTCCCGCCGAAGCCGGGTCTGATGGCTCCGCGCGCTAAAAACACCCGCGTGCATTCGTATTCCCCGGCCGCGCCGCCCACGGGAGCCCAGACGAGCGCATGATGGCATATTCCTCTCTGACAGTTGAGTTTTAATTGGGGAGATGGGTAGACCGTGGGCCGCTGTCACACGGCTGGCGATTTGAGGCTTTCTGGGACAGGAACCTCCATGGGGCCTGTCAAGCCGTCCTGACTCTCGGCGGGACTGCACCGTGGGTGTCCCTGCTCATTTAGGATTGTGCAGACAAAGCACCAATTAAAATAGGCCTTTAAACAATCGAATTAAACCCCCTGGGCCGATCCGACAGCCCGCAGGCCCCGAGCTGCAGGAAAACTGTGTGATTAGGAATTCCACTTCCAGATAGATCATCTTAATTCTTACCGGCTCTATCAGTGTCTATTTACACGAGACGCCGACGGGACTCTCCGAAGCTGGAGATCGCCCTGTTTTTATTTCCAATGCTAACGTTTCTAACCGTGTTTCGCTTCATTTGCGCATTTGGAGGAGCGCTATGAAAACATCAGGTTGTGTTTAAGTTTAAATATTTAAAATATTTAATTTACTTCTCTTTTCTCTTTGTCAGCCCGCTGAATGGGGAGAAAAAAATCTCAATAATTTTGTACATTTCGCGTCGACTGCATTAATTGTTCAGCACGTTTTTAAATGTTAAATGGGTTTTTGGTACAAATAAAATAACATTCGCACCCCACTTTACAGTGCTGCTTTTGTATTGTAAATTGCATTTATGTTTAATAAAAAAAAAAAATGCATGCTTCATTGCTAGATTTAGTGTTCAGAGCGTATAAATGGTCAAATCACACAGATCGCTTCAGTGCTAAATTTTGACGACGGCGCTGCAAACAAAGAAAAAAAACAGGTTTACAGTCTGCAGGTTATGCAGCCCTTCTCATTGAGCATTATTATTTTGAACAGAAATATAGTTCATTTTAAGAGCTGATATTGAAAAGCAGCAGCTAATTATCTGCAAAAATAGCTTTGTGTTTAGAGTAGCATCATAAATAGAAATAAAAATACGTGCTAGAGCTCTTTCAGACTGAACTGGGATGGAAACAGGACTCACGTCTGATCTGCGTTTATGCATCTGCTGGCGTTTGTGTGTCTGGCGTGAAGGAGCCGCTGAGTGATATTCCTCGCCAAACTGATGAACCCTGCATTTTTAAGAGGAGAGAATGTCTTTAATGTATATTTTAGTCACTCTCCTGCATTCCCCTCATCTTATACACCAAGTCCATATGCCAGTTCCATATGGCCCAGCGCCCTGCCCTGACAGCCTGATGGAGAGAGATCATCCATCACCCGCCATACACTGCTCTAGCCCTGGGTGGAGAGAGAGCCTGATCCCTCACACACACACACACACACACACACACACACATGCATGCACGCACACACATAAAAAATTGCACACACGCACATGCAGACATAGATACACACACAAACATGCATGCACGCACATTCTCACACACACTGACTCACACACAGACACACACACTGACACACACACATGCCCGCTCGCACACACTGACGCACACACATATGGTCACACACACTGATACATTCACACATGCTGACACACACCGACACACACACACACACATGTGCTCACACACACATGGTCACACACTGACACGCACACACACATGCTCACACACACATGCTCACAAACACATGGTCACACACACTGACACACACACACACATGCTGACACACACTGACACACACACACACACACACACATGCTCACACACACATGGTCACACATGACACACTCACACACACACACACACACACACACACACATGCTCACACACACATGCTCACAAACACATGGTCACACACACTGACACACACACACATGCTGACACACACCGACACACACACACATGCTCACACACTCAGGAGGTTTGAGACTCAGAGTCATACACAGCTCGTCCTAGAGGGGGAGATGTCGGCATGCAATCCAGACTCTGAGACCCAGGGTGGGGTCGACTCACTCACTCACACACACACACACACACACACACACACACACACACACACACATGCAGCTTCCGCTCTGCACACAGATGCATGCTATCTCACACACTTTGCACAATGAACCTCAGCATTTGAAATGCATCTAATGGGATCTCTTTATGATAATAATACGATTTATAATAATCACTTGAACACATATGAATTCTTTTGCTTTACTAGATTCCATAATCCTTTTAAATGATTTCTAAACAGAAAACCGAAGCGCTCTGCTTTCACGTAATTATTCTGCTATTCTGTTTATTATTATTTATTGCTCATTATTTATATCTATTTTTCTCTATCTGTGCGATGTAACCGCTACGATCTTTAACTCGACTAACCTCCTAATATTTTATGTATCAGGCATATCTTTGACATTATTTAGTTTCCACTTATCTCAAACTAAATATAAAACTAAATCCATACAAAACATGCATATTCATTACTTGTTATAACATAAATGTAACCTGAAATAAAAATTTAAAAAAAGTTTCTTGATGTACTACAGTAATTAAAACTAAAACTGAAATAAAAACAAAAACTATACAGACACGTTTAAAATAAAACAAACAAAAAAAAGATTACATTTAGCCAGATTAAAACTGAATTGCTATATTCCCAGCAGCTATGCTCATGAATTAGGAATAATTAGAGCAGTATTTGATGACTGAATTTAAATGGATGTAGTCTGAACACACTCAGTTTCTGGAGGAAAGGATTAAAAAGAGCGTTTGGCAGCAGCTTCTGTGCGATGGCACTAAAACACTCCAGATCTGTGAGGAGGAAATATAGACAGCGCACGCATATACACTATATTTATAATGTTTCATTGTGACAAATGTGCAGGAGAAAGGTGAAGACGACGAGCTCTCACAGGAGAATCATCTAACCATTACACGCTCTGAAACAGGAGGTGCTGCTTTACTCCTGCATGTCCTGATGGTTACAGAAGACGGCGGCCGGGGAATAAGGCTACGAGTAACCTTAAACCCATTAAAAATAATCATACTCATTTGTAAGACGGGCTGGAGATGCACTTCCTCGCTGCAGCTGAACGGGCGACAGACGATCCGCTCTGTGGCGCTCTGATAGCATGAATTATTAAGCGTGTGTTAGAAGAGCAGGCGACTTAAAGGTAATATGTGGTCTTGTTATTTGCTTCTACCTTTTGTAAGCGCTCAGGTTTAATTAAGGCTGCAGGACAGGCTGTTTTTAGGCTGAGATCGAGACACACACACACACACACACTGATGTTTTCTAGCGTTTCCACAGCCTCTTTTTGCTGTTCAGACTCTTCAGCTATATTAGCATTATTATTTTTTTCATTTGTCTTTTTAATTTCCGACTAGCGGCGTCACACAAATGCTGCTGACAACGGCTTTGTTTGAACAAAAAATATAACAACTGAAATTGCAACAACCAGACATAAGTATTTCCATTTTTTGAGAAATTTACTGATGCTTAAAGATATTTTAATTCTCTTTCCCAGCTTCCATAATTTGTTGTTCAGGTCAGGATTGTTGTTTTTAAAGTCATTTCTTCTGCTCACCAAGGCTGGATTTATTTGATCAGAAATACAGTAAAAAAGTGAAATATTATTACAATTACACCTGAATTTTCAGCATCATCAGTCACTTGATCCTTCAGAAAATATAATAATATACTGATTTACCGCTCAACATTTCTGATTATTATCAGTGTTATGCTGCACAATATATTTTTTATTTTATTTTTCAGGATTCAAAGATGAATAGAAAGTTCAAAAGAGCAGCATTTATTTAAAATAGAGATACACTGTAACATTATGAATGCGTCCTCGCTTAATCAAAGTATAAAAGAATGAAGAAATATTAGTTTTAGTGACACAAAGCACGAATGCCCGGGATGTGCGTGTGTTGCTCTGTAAACGCACTCATCAAAGGCAGAGGCGTCGTTGTGGTCAGTGTTGTCCAACATGTGTCAGGCGTCATGAGCAGGAAAGCGGTCGGCCGCTTTGATTCACTGAGAGCGTTCTCCTGACCTCTTAAACGGGTGTCAGTCCCACCACAAAACACTAACTCTATTGATCAAAGCGCGGTGTCAAAACATCCCAGCAGCGGACGGATCAGTGTCCCGTCTGGAAGATCACTCTCATGTCACACGTTCACCAGTCGTTTGTGTTTTATTCGGTTGCTCTCGTGCCGTCGTAACCTCACAGCCCTACAGTGTTTCAACCCCGTCACATCGAGTCTGAAGAGATAATTAAACACGTTCAACCAAAGTTCAGCATCACATTTCACTTTCCACTTTCCACAGTTTTTGTTTATTTTTCATGTCCTTTGGTTAGCTAATATCATTACGCCAGCGTGCATTCCTAGAGTGATGTGAGCTCTTTTCCATAACAGGGTTGATTTATTGAGATTGATGTAAATATCATCACATAATGAAATGTCCTAAGCAATTGCAGATATGACTTCATACAGTACAATAGAACGTTTAATGCAATATTTTTTTTCCCATAACAGAGTTGAAACATTGAGTCTGAAGTCAGAATGGTAATAATGATGAGAGAATCGTTCTCCAGTCTGAATTAAGCAGTCGCGAAAAGAAGATCAAGCCATTATGTTTAAAAGTGTAAATGTGACGCAGTAACAGGGTGGAACAGAAACCGCAGACAAACACAGAAAAACACACAAATAGCAATTTAGCAAAAACAGTGAAACTGTATTTATTTATTCGTTCATTAATTACCTGCAAAAAAAAATCACCATCACAAGTTAATTTGCAGCCTTATATTTTATTAAAATTAAAGCATAATCAAATTGACTGTGCAAGTAATTTCTACTTCAATTATAAACTGACCTAAAATATCTCAATCTGATCATTTCAGTGTGTACCTGTTACTTGATGAAAAAAAATAAAAATAATGGCTTGATCTTTCTGTTTTTGACTGTCTTAAGTACAATTCTCTCTGTCTTAAGCAGGATGTTTACATACGCATATTCAACAGATCAACTCTGTTATCTTTCTGTTATCTGTTACCATACATACTTGATTGCTGATTTTGACACAAAACACAACTATCATCCAGCTCTAATCTGACATAAAATGCAAATCTAAAGCTTGAAGGTATTACAAACATTAATAACGTGACTTGGCTTTAAAATGTGTGTTGTAGAAACACTATAAAATCTATTTGACTTGACTTAAAATATAGATGCGGGTTTAATTCTGCATTGCTAGACAGAGTTAAATCAATCAACTCATGTCAACTAATGTAAGTTCACAGGCGAGTTCATTTTTAGCGTCTAATCGAGCTTTTGGAGGAAGCCGTCCGTGAACAGCAGCTTGTGTTTCCTCGTCTGTCTGTTGTAAAGGCCTTTGTGTTGTAAGCAGTTTTTCAGGTTTCCTCCGGTCCAGCCGCGGGCAGACAGTATATTAATACACACTTTTTTTTTTTAGTAGTTGCTTTATTTTTTGCTTGAACACCCCCAAATCTTTGACCTTGTTTTCTTGCATTCTTTTTTCTCTCCATTTTCCTGCTCAAGCTAAACAGCAATGCCAGTTTTCTGCTGCCTTGTCTAAAGGCCAGATGTGTGTGTGTGTGTGTGTGTGTGTGTGTGTGTGAAGTGTGCAGTGCTTCCTGTACGTGGCGGTCAGAATGAATCTCTGGGCGAATGCGTTCCTTTAGCAGGTGGTCCGTCTCACGCATCTGGACGCTGTGATGCTCAGATAACCTCTGCTATTTACGAAGCACAAACTCTGTTTGGACAAATACTCCAAAATCTGCCGGCGTGCCAAGAGCAACTTCTCGTTCTCGTTCACGCTCGGCGCTCCAGACCTGGGAAACGTCCCCGGATTACCCATGAGAACCCTCTCGCTCTGTAATAAATGCAATTAAATCACATTGAATTAAATCTCAGTGTTTGTATATGGCAGTTTCTAAAGCATGAAATGCATGCTTATGAGGCACTGCTGCATTTTTCGCAGTTCAGGAATGATAAACAAACTGTTCCTCACGCGGCACAGCCAGTGTGTTATCAGTCCTAAAGTAGGTCAGACTCAGTAAAGACAATCTGCTTCACATGCACCGCGCTCTTTATTTACAGCGCGGTCCAGCATGACTATGTTAACGCACAGCCATTTAATCAAATGTGTCCTTTCACTGAGACCTCATGCATTATTTACCCACAAACGCTGAGACTCAGATGCATGAAACGGAAAAGCAAATAACTGCTGCACACACGGCTTCCACTGAGATGAATGGGAACGCTAAGAGACTAGCGGTGTTGCAGACCTTCCCTCCTTTGTGGGATGGAGTAGACTGCTTGCACTGTGCCAGGTGATCCACATTACTGTAGTAGATGCTGCGGGACTAGAGTACATGCAGCGTGATGGTCTGTTCTCTACAGCATTTTATACAGCACAGTTTATACACATTTCTGTGGCTAATGGATCATTAGGGCAATTCTGTGGTTGCGTCTCGAATCTATTCAATAAAATATATTCTGTAAAGTAGTCTGCTCAATAAAATGTATTCCTATTGACAGAAAATTTTAAGATTTGTAGTATTTGGTATTTTAAGCATTTGGTTATTTAAAGTTTTAAGGGGTTAAGGATACAAACTTAGTTGCGATTTATTTGAAGATGACACAATTACATGTTACATATACTTACTGTAATTATAGCAATGAATGATGCATAATTACAGACAAATAACTCTAAAACAAACTCTAATCTCAGTGCTAGGAGAAGAGCATGCATTGACTTAAAATGGCAAATTGTGTTTGTTACGGATTACATGATGAGATATGATATGAAATAGTATAGTAATAGTATGATAAAAACTGAAAATTGTGTAGAGCTACATAATCCTAAAGCAAACTTTCCACTTAACCCGAAGCCGATAGTAAGTGCATGCAGTTAATTAGCAGCACTTTAATGCATATTTACAATTTAACAAGGACGCTAAAATAAAGTGTAACTATTAATATTACTCAGTGTGTATATGTGTAGTTACACTGCATATATGTAGTGTATTTAATGAAATATTCGAGGAAAGTCAGACGGTCCCAGTATGAGCAGCACAGTGATGGAGCTGTATTATTTCCCTGAAGTAATGCATGATTATGTTTTCATTAAAGAGAAACAAAAAGAAAAATGGCATATAAGTTAATGACTAAACGACAGAGCAGGACAAAGACACACACACACACACACACACACACACACACACACACACACACAGATGTGATGGCAGACCAGTTCTGGTTGCTAGGATAGATTTGGTCTAATAGCAGAGGGAGAGACCTTCACATTAATTGCTGTGAAATTTATCAGCATACTGCAGCAAGTAAGGAAATGAATTGATCAGAAAATCAATGGCTTACTCCAGCTCTCGTATAAATGTAGCTAATGCTTAAAATCCCCTGCAAATCTGCTGAGAATAGCGCGCGGGGGGAGGACGGAAGCGGAGCAGAGAGGCTCATCAATCACCGGCGCGTGACACACAATGAAACCTGACCACAGCCCGGGATGTTTTAATACGGCATCCATTAAAGCCCTCAAATAAATTGCAATTTGGAAAACAGAACATAATACCAGCCAAGGTTTCCTCATCCATCTTGCGGCCTGTCGTGTAATGTAATTGCGTTGTTAATTTATCCCAGAATTTCCTCGCTACACCGTTTCTCCGGCTTTGTTTAATTTCCCAGTAGAGCGAGTGTTTGGGTCCGGCCGTCTTCAGACTCACGCTAATGTTTCTGCTTAGCGCGGCATTAGCGCCAGGGCTCCGTGACACTTCGTCGATGGCTTCGGACCGCTTCTGTGCTTCATCGATATATCAACAGATAGGTTCTGGGGTGTTACAGGTACGCAAGGCATTGTGGGTACTGGTGAGCTCAGCAGAGGAGAACGATATCAACCTGCAGAGACGTACAGGACTGAGATCAGCGCTCGGTGAAAGCATAACCCTCAGGCCGAACTACCAGCAGGCGGTTCTGGACCCCGGGGCCCAGCTTCACTAGGGGCCTCAGTAAATGTACTTCAACTTGTTCAAGTTAATTTATTCCCTAAAAACTGATCTTAATATTTATGATCTTGCGCTACCTGAATATTCTGGATGAACACAGAAAAGTCTGGAAAAGCTATTCATAGGGTTGCGTTTAGATTTCTTGTCAGGTAGAAATTGCTGTTTTCAAGTGGGTAAAATTAAATAAAAGTCCATAAATATATAATAATAATTAAAAAGAATAATCCCTATAACAATAAAAGATAAAAACATTCAATTTTGTTTTTATTTCATTATATCAATATTAATTATTATGAACTATATCACGTCTTTGTCTCAGCTTTCATTATATATATATATATATATATATATATATATATATATATATATATATATATATATATTCAAACAAATATTTAGCAACATATTGTTTTTACACCATTTCACAAGAGTTGTTCTTATTTCAAGCTTTTAAAAGTTTGATTCTTCAATATTTTTGTGCATATATATATATATATATATATATATATATATATATATTGTATATATAAATATATGGGGCTTCAAATATTGGTTTTGAACTGTTGATATTAACGACCCATTCATTATTTCTACAATAACTGACATATTTTTTTTTGAATGACATTTCTCATTCAAACCTGTTTACATGCAATATTTCAGGTCAAAAATGGCATATCATGGCATCACACAGCTTCTGAAAGCGTGGAACGTAATGAATCAGTGAATGTTGGACTGCAGAGGAACTATCATGTGGTTTGATGAAGTCACTTAAAATGAATTGTCAATTAAGATCAAAGCAGCGTTCTTAAACGGACAGACAGGAGAACCTACTGAGAGCCAAGTGGCAGGTTCTCACAACGAGACAGTGTCCGATGGAGACTTACATGACATCAGCCCACAAAAATAATTCACTCTCAGCATCAGATCCCAGGAAGGTCAAGCACACACACATTCATATTCACACACAGTCTTGAGTTGTCTTTGGACTGTGTGGGAAACTGTACTTCATTACACCACACGCTGATCACGCAGTCTGTAAGAACACTTCAGTGCGGCTTCAATGCTTGTTAGCAATCGAAAAACGCAATCAAGCGGCTACGGCTAACCTGTAGCTCAGTGTATGAGAGGCCATTGTACTGGTCTGAAAGGGGCTGGCGTCACCTGGCCGGGCAGGAAGGATCTGTGAGGAGCTGTCAGCAGACGAGAGCGCTGATCAAAGCCTGACAGCAGCGCCCGAGGAGACCGACCGCAGCAGAAAACAAAGCCTTCGCTGTCATCCTCACCTCCACTGCATCAAACCAGCACGTGACCCAAGAACAGGCCAATGAAAAACACACACAGCCATGACCTCTGTGTTTAGAAGATACCTGATCATCTGATTCTGTCATCCGTTATGAAATGATTTCGCAGGTATGTTCATATAAATATTTGGGTGTAGGGCTGTATTGGAAAGATCTTGTCTTTCGTTTTTCCATGATCTCAGGGCTTTTGGGGGGAATTCTTCCACTTTGTTTTACTTCTGTGTGAGTGTGATACTATGTTTACATACACATTTATAGACAAAGTTGAAGAACTTTGCTCAAAAGTAGTAGGGCATGATCATTGAGAAGCTCTATAAATCAGATCTTAGAATCCTAAATAGTGCGGTCAAACGATACAATGCAATAAATTGAATTCAAAATAAAAGTGTACTGTAAATATTTATGCTTATATAAAGACACACACGTACACTATATATTTAGCAAATATTTATGTATGTATAATGTATATATTTGTGTTTTTATTATTTATATTACATATATATTTAATACATAAACATAGCGCATTTCTTAAATATATATGTGCATGAGAGTGTATTTATATTATACACTGTACATTCACATATATATTATGTAAAGAAAAACTGTTATTTCCGATGCAGTTCATCACTATTAATCATTTGACAGCATTAATAGTAATATATTAACAATATTGTGGCTGATTTTAATCATGTCCTGAATCATAAACACGTTTCTGCACTGTAAAACATGATTTTTTTTTACTGGTAAATTTCATTCTTAGTTCAGTGTGTTACTTGAGGCTTCTTTATAAAAATTGCTACCAGTTTCTGAGTGACGATTGTTTAAAAACTTCAAAAACTCTACACCGTTTGTTGTTGTAAATGTCAAATTGTCAAACTCAGTATTTATTGCCTCGTCTAGAAAGTTCATGACAACTCTCAGAAGAGCTTTAGCATGTTAGTTCATTCGGTCTCGGCACACTAGACCTGATACACATGTAAGTATGGACTTCTGTGAGCATGTAAGTTATGCTGCTGCTGCATGAATACAGTAGACAGGTGGTGCTGGGGGAGGTGGAGGGTTCAGAGGAACTATGGAAATGCTGAGCAGTCCGTTCATGAGATCATATTGATTAATGTGCACATTTTGTACATTTCATTTGTTACACTGGACTAAACATACAAAACATTACCAGTGTAAACTCACTATAATACATGTACGTGTCTGGCTCATGTCTTTTACCAAGACTGTACCAAAACATCAGATATGTTACTAGATTAGGCAGCACTACTCACTATTAACTAGATGCTTGTTAGCATATTCCTCATGAAAATGAACCATGGTTTTGTTATGGTTAAAGTGTAGTGACTATGTTTTTTGGTTACCACAGTTACCACAGTTTTACTAGAAATACCATAGTTAAACTATAACTAGTGCAGCAAAACCATGGTTCATTTGTGGTTATCATGGTTTAACTATAGTAACCATGGTTTATTGTTGTTTTTTGTAAAACCATGGTTCATTTTAATAAGAGATTCCTAGGATATTGGCTGTTTATTAGTACCTCCTTACTATCAGTAATCAGCTAATTGGGAGAAACTCTTAGTTCTGATGTATTTACGGTAGGACATTTACAAAACATCTTCATGATCCTTCAAGGAACATGATCCTTAATTACAGTTTTTACTTTCACCTGCTTCCACGCAGGATCTTCTCCTGAAAGCTGACTCTCAAACAGCAGAAACACACCAATCTGCAAAAAGCCATCCACTGATTCTCAGCCTTTGATTCAGTTTTCAGCTTCATGAAACAACACACACTTCTCTCTGGAACGCACACAAATCTAACACGAGTCAATATGCAAATGTTTGCTTTTTAGACGTGTTTGTGATATTTCGAATGCAACACTCCGTTTTGTGTGCAAGTCTTGAATTGTGTGAATTTTTTCGTTTGCTTTTTTTTTTTTTTAAAAGAGGCCAAGTTTAGAAAATGTGTTTAAAACAGCTTGAAAAAACCCCCCAATGAGAAATGGACGATTTTGTTGGGCATTGCTACAAACATGCCTGTGCTGCTCACTGTTTTTGTGCTCCAGGCTCCCGGATGTGTTTCCTAATCTAAAGCGTTGCTGCTGGAGATCAGTTAAAATGGCTCCTGAATCCAGTCAGGTGTGTTTACTAACCCTGAGCATCGGTCAATCACCTCCCGCCGGCGGTCACTCACCGCACGCTCTCACTTCCTAGGCCTCGCTTTGTTTCATACCAATAAATGATGTCTCGTGGGTGTGTGTGTGTGAGACGCTGGCCTGTCAGGACACGCAGCAGAAGACCACAGGAAGGGCAAAGCAGCTCTTGTACATCAGTCAGGCGTCTGACGGCTGAGATGAAGGCCTGACAGCTCCGACATCAGCGGCCCTCGCGCTCCACGAGCACACAAATAAATTAGTAATGTCTCTTTACCTGTCAGCTCACACACTCCGGCCTGCCTTTGTTTATTCTCACACAGATCTCAGCCCGAAGTAGAAGAAAACAGAAGAAAGAGCCGCTCGCGCAGAAGACGAAAACACAGCGACCCGATCAGATGAGGAATAAATGCTGCATGCTCGCACGTGCAAAAACAAAAAGTACGATTTGAGAGACTTTTTAATCAGAAACGGCTAAATAGGAAACGGCAAGTAACACGTTGAATAAAACGTGAAGTAAAGGAAGACTGAAACGGTATTTTCTTGTGAAACTTACTCCAGTAATCCTTATTTTACATTGTAGGCTACACTTGGGAGCAAAAATATAACGCGAGATATCACATTCATGTATTATGCTTATATTTTTCAACATACAGCAATATATACACTGAAGTTACATGTAACAGAATTACGTAATTTAATTACATTACAAATGTAGCCGTAATCAATTACAATTACTGAGAGTAAATAAATTACAATTACTTATAAAAATGTTAACAAATGTTTAAAAATGTTTGTTTTTTCCGTACACACCCACATATATATTTAATTGATTTCCTAGTCAGTAACCTCAGAATGGTCACACAGTTGATTTTGTGGGAGCTATGCTTTATAATCATATTATTATTAAAATCATCTTGATTATATTTTTAACAATAATCGGTGTTGAGCCCCACTGTAATATTAACCCTACATATTTATAGTAGTAAACAACAAGACATTGTATGACTCAGAACTGTCCCAAAAATGAATACCGTGTTCCATAAAAATATTTTGTAAATACCATAACTATATAAAAACCATTTTTAACTCAGTTCAGAAACGAAGTTTATACTTTTCTGCGTCCTCAGATTCCAATTCTATATTTCACATAAATCATCAGACATCAATGGAAATCAAAGTAAAAGTATTGGTTTTGTGGTCCAGAAATAGAGCGCTTGGTTGTCCAACACAGTCTCTCGACCAATCGTACGTTTTTCACGAGGTAGCTACGTCCTGCTAATTCGTACAAACTCAATTCAGACGAATTGGTAACTCGTAACATACACAAAAATCGTATGAATTGGTGCGTGTGAGGCTGTACGAGCTAGCCACCTCATGAAATGCTCTTCTGGTAAAGGTTTCTGATTTTTTGTGTATTAGTAACACTCGTGCCGTTTTACAGTGTCGTGCTGCTCCCATTGCATCTGTAATGTTTTGCTTGAAAAAAATAACTAGTTTGTTAATAAAATAAATCCATAAAAACACTATTTACTATGCCGCCTGTACTGTGTGTCAGATCCAGGAGGCTGCTGCTGAATGATGACTGTTTGTACATGGCTCTGCATATCTCCGAGACGATCTCGCATTCTCTGCGATGGTTTTCATTTCTTCAGCGTGTTTCAACATCTCGTGTATCAGATATCAGCCGCCTCCCAAAATAAATGGAGATGCAGTAATTAAATTTGCAATCAGCTTGCTTTTCCGTTCTGTCGTTTTTAATTTGGAGTGTCGCAGTGCAGTAAGCAGCATATTTCTACAGTGAATAAAGGAGCTCTTTCACATATGTGAGTGTTTTCAATCCTTCCACACTCGTTCGGTTCTTGGCGTTCAGAGAAAGCACAGGATGTTTTGAGCTGTAATACACAGACTAAATGTTTACCGGTTCTCTGAAGAACATGTGAGGAGCGAGTCCTCTGTTCTTTGGGATTTTTCTCCAGCAGGTGAAACTTGTGTCTTGCTTGCGACCCCTGTGAAAAACAAGTGCACTTAATTGTATTAGCTGTGCATTTCGAAATTTATTATTCGGTGTAAAATAAGTGCACTTTGTGATAATGTCAGATTTTTACTTCAAAGTGCATTTTAAATTCTGCTGTTTTAATCATCTTTTGTTGTACTTTAATGAAGTACACTTATTTCACCGGCTCCTAAAGCACATGCACCTTAAAGAGCTTTTTAATTCATAAAACTGTTTATAATAAATTAAATTGTATGAATTGATGTTTAGGTTAATTTGGCAATATCAAGAAAAAAAAGAAAATCACACATTCACTAAACTAACTGCACGTAGTCATGTCTTTTTGGACTTGTTTTTGTCTTGTGCCACGTGTTCTGTGACCCACTTTAGTTAACGGTCATTGTCTTCACCTGTGTCTAGTTCATTTAGTGATTTCCTGTTTGTATTTAAGTTCTAGTTTGATCTAGTCCGGCCTGCCTGAAAAGACTTTGTTTATTCGTTTCTGAGAAGATTAAAGCGTTTACTTTACCTTATGCTGGTTGCGTGCTCTCCTGCTAACCACAACTTAATATTCATTTAAATATATATATTTTTTATTTAATCATAAATAATATGCAATTACTGTAAGTGTCTTAAAATATGTTGAGTGTAGTTGAGTATACTCTTTTAAAGTACATTATGCATTGTTTTTCTAGTGGGTGCAGGACTTTTTCATATAACAAAAAAATGACAAAAACTATGGCATATTATACTCAAACATTTTCATACAGTGGACTACCAGTAACATTTGGGTGATCCAGACACTTTTTTGCTCAAGTGTTTTTCTTTAATCGCGACTGCGACCTTTTTCCACCACAGACTGAACTAAACGAAGCGTTGCTTGGTGATCGGTTGAGCTAGATCAGTATTATCTAATGAAGTATTTGAATTGAACATCTGACAGGTATTGGTACTGCAAAGCTTTCTATCAAAGTTCTCTGATATCGTCGAGATGCATATTTGATTGGATCCTGTGAGAGATGAATGTTTTGAGTCCGTCTCAGGCTGAATGCTGGATGTAGTTGTGAGTTTATGTGTGAGGCTCATTACCGCCGGACCGCTGCAGTCTATTTAACCCTTGGATGAGGCTGATAAAATGTTTATGTTCACTGTAAGGGCTTTATGGACTCTCAGGCCGTTCACAATCAATGACTCTCTCACTGCAGCTCAGTGTGTGTGAGAGTGTGTGTGTGTGTGTGTGTGTGTGTGTGTGTGTGTGTGTGTGTGTGTGTGTGTGTGTGTGTGCGAGTGTGTGAGTGTGTGTGTGTGTGTGTGTGTGTGTGTGTGTGTACGTTTCATTTCGGACAGACACTGAAGTGTAAGATCAAGCTTACAGACAGCATCTAAAATATAAACACTTTTACAAATGAACAACTTTAAAGAAATCCTGTGATGTACAGAACAGATCAGATACGTGGATTTAGGGTTGATTGTTCTGTATTTATAACGAACGAGATCGAACACGAACAGCAACATTAATCATTTCAATTTGAATCAATCTTTTTAATATCATTTTTCTTATTTGTAAATGAGCGTCTATCAGCCATGAGGTCTCGGGAGCTTCTTATTATACGCTTTTCAGTTAATTAATTTTAATTATTTATTACATTCATTTTCAATTAATTCATTTCTCATAGATGTGATTTTCATGTATGGGATGGATGGATGATTTTTAGCGGCTCTGGGTGTTTTTAAAGATGACGAATAGAGGATTCATTTCTGACGTGCGTTTTTATTGTTATTGCTTTCTATGAAAAAACAAACATTAAAAAAGTGTGACACAGCTACAGATCAGTGAATGAGTAAAAGGGGACACTACAACTATATCAGTCATGTCTGCTCATATTTCTGAACTCAGTATAACAGTCAGGTTTGGACTTTGTTTTGAGTTTGTAGATATTACCCGTGTCTTTTCATCATCATTCCCGTCCTTACCGTGGCTGTGAGGTCGTGTGGGATCTCTCTTATAGGTTCTCTTATATAGAGTGTTTGTGTATTCAGTGTCTATAGCTAGCCTGCACTGATCCTTCTGCTCATACACAAGAGCAGAGAGAGGAAGACTTTCATCTGACTCAGTATGAAACGAACACGCTCTTCATAAACATCCTTCAGATCAGATTAAAAGCGAATCCATCAGCGTCTGCAGTTCACGTGCTCTCGGTCCGTCCCGTCGGAGGAAGACAAAGGAAGCTGCGGTGATGTCATAGTGTGATGGTTTAACCCGTCTGAATGAAACGACCTGCGCTTGTTTGTCTCGACGTGCCTTGAGGCCTGGCAGAATAAAGACACGTTTATCACTCACCTTTATCGCACACCGCTCAAAACACTTTCATCCTCACATCTGGATTCTTCATCTTGTCAGGAAAAAAAGGATGTAATGTGACACCTTAGAGGCCTGTTAAAGGAAATGAAAATTAGCTGGAATTGTGCTCACCCTCATCTGGTTTGTAGAAAATTAGCACCGCATCAGTGAATGGGTGCCGTCAGAACGAGAGTCCAAACAGATGATAGAAGCATCACAGTAAACCACAGCGCTCCAGTCCATCAGCGAACATCTGGAGAAGACAGAAGATGAAGCAAACTCTACTTAATATATAATCCTTCATGTATTAATCCTCCAGTGAAGAAGGGCATGTTGTCTCTCACATCAAAAACCAGACACATATTTGTTTAGAGCTGTGTTATTTTCTCTTGTAAACACTTCTTCAGGATGGATTATGGACCATGATGGAGCGCTGTGGATTATTGTGATGTTTTTATCCTCTGTTTGGACTCGTTCTGACGGCACCCATTCACTGCAGAGCACCTATTGCTAAGACACTAATGCATTTTTCCACATTTTTTAGCTGAACTGTTCCTTTAAAAACTCTTGCGTTGTAACGTCGGCTCTGATGAGTTTGTGAAAATCTTCAGTCCGTAAGGATTTATTGCACACGTGAAATGAGACTCAGGACTTTCAGACACATTCAGCTGTTTGCCATATGAGTTTGTTGTCGTCACGTCAGTATCTTACCAGCATCAGTGTAATATTTTGTGAGATTTACCAGGTCAATCTGAACAGCTAATTAGAGGAGACGTCCTCAACAGCAGCCTTTTAGATTAGACAGCCTTCAGACAATCCTGCATCCCGACATTAATGATTAAACACGGCGAGAGTCAATTATGTTGTGCATGTTGCTTTAGCTTTTCTCTCAGTGGAAATAGTGTTCGGCTGCACAGCCCAAGGCTTCAAGTGAATTAGAGAAAGACAGTGAAGAAACAGAATGTGTGCAAAGAACAAGATTTACTTCCACATACTGAATATTCAGATGCAGCATGCGAATGTAATCATCAGTGTTTCTCACTCAGATGTGGATCCAGCTCTAGCACGTGTTTATACGGTACTTCAAGATTCATCAACGAGATCACGCTGAAAAAACACACAAACACATCAAAACATGGATAGTGCAGGACCCTGGTTTAGTGATTTGTGTGTGTGTGAGTGTGTGTGTGCGTGTGTGCGTGTGTGTGCGTGTGTGTGAGTGTGTGTGTGTGTGTGTGTGTGCGTGTGTGTGTGTGTGTGTGTGTGTGTGTGTGTGTGTGTGTGTGTGTGTGTGTGTGTGTGTGTGTGTGTGTGTGTGTGTGTGTGTGTGTGTGTGTGTGTGTGAGTGTGTGTGTGTGTGTGTGTGTGTGTGTGTGTGTGTGTGTGTGTGTGTGTGTGTGTGTGTGCGTGTGTGTGTGTGTGTGTGTGTGTGTGTGTGTGTGTGTGTGTGTGTGTGTGTGAGTGTGTGTGAGTGTGTGTGTGAGTGTGTGTGTGTGTGTGTGTGTGTGTGTGTGTGTGTGTGTGTGTGTGTGTGTGTGTGTGTGTGTGCGTGTGTGTGCGCGTGCTGTGAATCCAACAGAAGAGAATGTGAATCGAGATCTTTCTTAGTGAACACACACTCATTCAGCAGCATTGAGTTAAAACACAACTTAGTTTCAACCATTCTCCTGTTGCTGGGTTGTCAGATTGACCCAGATAGTTCTGATCCAGCTGGATTGGGTTAAATGTTTTTCTGTTTCTTCTCAACTCTACTTTTGTTTAAAACTGATTGTGTTGCTGGGTTATAAATTTAAAAAGAATACAAAATGGGTTGTGAATTAAATCTCAATTATATTGGATAACTTAAGAGGTCATGTGATGCGATTTCAAATTTTAATTTCTCTTTGGAGTGTTTTAGCTGTTTAAGTTTAGTGCATATGTAAGATCCCTAAATTTGCAAAGATTCAAAGTTTCAAAACTGAAAAGATATTCTTTATAAAATTTATGAGGCTTGTTTAAACACACCCCCACTTTTCTACATCACAGAGTGGGTTTATTTGCATAACAATTGTTTACACAAAGAAAGAAGGCGGAGCTATTCTTCAGTCTGTAGTGTCGCTGAGGGCGCCATGTTCTGGAGACGCTGTGAAAGTGAAACTACTTTCTTTGTGCTTCCAAAAGAGGACACGACTAGAAATCAGTGTTAAGTTATATTCACAACACAGTTCCAGAAGAGCTGAACACAAATATTAGAGAGTGTTCAGCACATTAACAGGGAACTGATTCCTGAATCTATGCTGACTCTGAACAGAGACTAGAAAGAGACTGATTCTCTACAAGAACAGTCTGCTGCTTCTGACTCACAACCTTTACGTAAGTTATGTTTTCTTATTAAAAGAACCTGCTTCTTACTATTCAAACGTGAGGTTTGAGCAGTGAAGGGTAATGTTAATGCTGTTGTTTGTTGTCTTTCCGATCATGAAAACAGACATGGTGTTATGTTTATGAGGCATAAAAGGACAGTATAAGTCATGATATTCGGTAATTACCACTGAATGCAACAAATGGCTTTTATTGTTTTGGAGTCATAACGTCACATAGCATAATGTTATAGTAAGAGGCGTAACATTTCCTTCACACGCTTGAGGTATTCGGCCAATCACAACACACTGGATATCTGGCCAATCAGAGCGCACCTCGCTTTTTTAGAACGATGAGCTTTGTACAAATCAACCGTGCATAGTTACTAAGCTTGCTGACATCACCCATAGCAACAAGCTCAGCCCCTCCTATTCTCTTAGGTTAAGACTCCTCTCTATTTCTTAGTAAAAGTTTGTCTCAGCAACTTTGTGGATAGGTTTTAAGGAAAAACTATTTCAAAATGTTTTGTGAATATGGTCAAAGATCTGATAATGCGCTTAGGTTCACGTGTGTCCCTGGGTCTCCTCATCTAGTGATGGCTCATCTCTGCTTCAGCACCAAAACATCAAGCACACCGCTGTCTGTGTTGTTCTGCGTGCGCAGCGGTGTGAATCAATCTGATAATACTGCTCTCTGTAGCCGGAGCTGATCAAAGCGCTCTGATTAGCTCCGAGCTAAGGCCGGTTTCTGCTGAAATCTTCTCAGTGTATTGTCAGACTAGCATTACTGACCAAACTGCTGATGTGTGTTTGTAGGAGGTGAAGTCAGCACTCCGGGTTTGAGTCTGTGTCGTATCAGCGCCGCTGTCCCGACAAACAGGGCTAACGTGAGAGGGGTTTGTTTGTCTGTGACCTGGAAAACCCCCAGCAGCACACGAGCCAGACATCTCCAGACCTTACCTGCAGAAGACCTCGCTCCCTGCCAGCTGTAAACTAGTTTAGGAACATCATGAACCAAATCAAATCAAATCCAGTCCACAAAATCATCTCTGAGAACAACCGATCATCCAGAGTCAAAAACATCAAAAGTTGGGAAAACTTAAAGGTTCGACAAGCAGCTTCAGCAGACTGTTGAGAAATTAAGAAAACTCCTGAAGCTGCTTGTCGTACACTTCGAAGTCTTCTCATTTCTTAATGCACAACAAATCAGTGTCACACTCACAGGAAAGAGCCCTAACAATTGGGATCTTAATGTGAATTTATTCATGTACTCGTAGATTTAAGATTTAAAATAATTATAAAAACAAAACTTTTTTTAAAGCAAATTAATGAATGGTGTTGATCAAGATGTAAAAAAATATATTAAAAAATTCTTTGCTTAGTTGGCTGTGTTTGACTAGTTGGGACAACATTTGAGAAATTCACATTTACAAATAAGTCTAGATAAAATCAAGCTAAATAATTCATTTGTGCTTTGCTGTAATTAGTGTTGGGAAAAGTTACTTTTAAAAGCAACAATACTGTGTTATTTCCTGAAAAGTAACCAATTGCATTACTGTAAAGTACATTATGTGTGTATGTTTTTCTCATCCGGTATGGGCTTGCTCGTTTGTTTTTGTTATATTTTTGTCAACTGTTGAAGCACTTTCACACCACGGGTAAAATGAAGAAGCCTCAGGCTGAACGAAAGTGAGCACAAAAATATTTGACACAAACGTGTTAGTTGAGCTGCTATTCTGGATCGCATAAAAAAATCAGTCAAAGAGATTATTAAAAAAAAATTCTCTAATCTTATCTTAATAATTTTTGCTTATTGGTGTGATAGAATTGGAATATTAAAGGTCAGCAGTAAAGACATTGGTCCTAATAAAATGGGATTAAATACTTTATATTTAACATACGTGATCATTGCAGGTTAGCATCATAATTATAGTTTACAGTGGGGGTTTTTTATGCACCTGACGAGATCATGTTCACAGCAGCGCTCCTGATTTCTCTGAACGCTGTCAATCAAGACAAAAAGTAACTCACGTATTTCCTTCTAAATTAAAAAGTAATGCATCGCTGAGAAACAAACCATCTGATTACTTAACTCACATTACTAAAGCATTACACACAACACTGACTAGAATGTAATATTAATGCTCAACTAAAAATGCAAGCTTGGGGCCACAAGCCGTTGAGTTTAGAGAATGCATTCTATTAGGTTAGCTGCAAGGATACAGAAGTATGTCTTTGTCTTTCTTTTTTTTAGTTTATCCTCCGTCTGTGTTTATGAAGGAAGCGAGCGCCCAGGCCGAAGGTGTTCAGTGCTAACTTCAGTGTAACTTGAGGATTGTTTTTTCTGTCTCAGGTCTGTGGGTGCCGCTGGTATTGAGATATAACTCTGTCAGTCCACAGCTCTCCGACTGCACCAGCATCATTTCCTCCGTCTGTCTGCCGGCCTTGACCGTCTCTGGGATGAGGGAATTCCCTAATTCCTGCCTGGAAATGGAGCAGACTGAGAGCGAAGCGAGGGTGTCTTCACAAGAAGCCGCAGGCCCGGGCTCGGCTCGTTCATAATGTGTGTTTTAACTGGGGCGAGCGTGACTTCCCAGTGTTTTTACCCATCTGTCAAACGCTGGCGTGGGACAGCTCTCTCGTTTGGGACAGAGAAAACAGAGCTGCCCTTCATTACCTCTCTCAACAGGTCTCCCGGCCGCTTTCATTTCCCGTCTCTGTACGGGGGATCGCACTTAGAGGATTTACATCGCTTCATGCGGCACAAAACTGATTAAAACCACTTATTGTGCGCTCTCGAGAAAAATGGCCGTCGAGCCAACATTCGTATCCTCTGCGGGCTAAATAAGTTTTCCGTGGCGCTCTTATTCTTTTACGACGGCATATTGTGTCAATTAGTCACCGAGGCCGTTCCCGGGCACGTGCCATAAACTTGCCTTATTCAGTGTCTTCATCACAAGTCTTTGTTTAACATTTATGTTTATTGATACATGAAGATACATTTAAATAATTCAGGGCAAACATTAGCCGTGTGGTGGCTTATTAATAATTGATAGGCTGTGGAATGGGCCGTGGCACTCTGGGAATTGATGATATTGTAGTAATGCAGGGCTGCAGCACGTGTAATGGATCTGCCTGCTTTAACTGATGATGGTTATTGTGGCTCAAAGATGCTCCGAAGGCGTTCGGGGGGGTTTGACTTGCACTCGGCACATAGGAGCTGACACTGCAAATTGTGGCTTTAATAGCAGGGGTTCGTGCGCTCTACTGAGGGCCCTTAATGGACCGCGCCGTGATTAGTGCGAGGAGAAGAAACGATTTTATAGGGAAAGCCAAGAGTTCCTCTGTCATCTCCCGCCTCTGATCTGCTTCTTCTGTGATCAAACCTCATGTCTGGTCAGTTTAGATGCATGATCAAACGCTCAAAATATGTATGCATATTATCTGAAAGCTGAATAAATAATCTTTTCGTTGATGTCTGGTTTGTTAGGATCGGACAATATCTGTCTGAGATAGAAAAATCTGGAATCTGAGGGTGCCAAAAAATCGAAATATTGAGAAAATCCCCTTTAAAGTTGTCCAAAGGAAGGTCTTAGCAATGAATATCACTAAACAAAAATGTACACACACACACACACACACACACACACACACACACACACAATGTTATTTTGGAAATATTAAAAGTAACTAAAATCAATAAATGCTAAATAAAAAAAAAAAACCATATAGACACGCACACACTATTACTCAGTACTTAAATTAATAATCACACTGTAACCAGGACACTGTAAAATAAAGTGTAACTATCGATTTCACTCAGTGTGTATTTACACTGTCACTGTATGTATATATATATATATATATATATATATATATATATATATATATATATATATATATATATATATATATATATATGACAAAAAACAAAACAAATAAAAAAACACAATATACATTTAAAAAAAATATACAAACTTACATAAAAACTTACGTAAAAAACTAACTGTAAAAAATGTATTCTAATTCAAAATATTAACAAACACTATAATAAAATAACACTGCTTTTATCTGTAAATATAGCATATTGAATTTAGACAAATATTATTTATTAATGTCATGAAAGAATCTTCCATTGATTACTTGAATGTTTTCTGTTCTTTCAGAACCTGCTCTTTCCCGTTCAGTCCTGTTACACGTCTTCACATGAGCTTTGGTGTTTCTGCAGCATGTATAAGTGAACGAACATCATATTTCTTGTGGACTGTATGAAGTCGTACGGTGTAATGATATTGCGAGCTGAGGCCATTTTGGCTCTGATCTTCAACCCCATAACACTGAATATAACAGTAACCTTTTCAAACCCAGGAATGCGTAAATGTTCTAGCAGAATTGGCAGTGTTTCCTGGGATTGATGATAACTGCACGGTGCAGAGTGAGGAGGAACATCAGAGGATGAGAAGATCTTCACATCACAGCACAAAACACACTCATCCCCTCCAGCACACACTCTTTAGTGCTCACTCAACACACTCATTATGCTTTAACTTATTCATGTAATGCTGAAGACGAGTCCAGTATGATCTGTTCCTCTCCGGAGAGCATCACAGACATCACGGTTCGGCACAAAGAGGCACCTTCTGAACACGAATCACACGGGTTCTGCTGAAACACACATTCACATCAAATAAAATCCATCATTTCATTTACACGCCAAACTAACAGCCACTTCTTGGATTCAGATACATGTTTTCCTGCAAAGCCCTCAGTGAACCACAGCTAATTACAAGACCATGCTGTCAGACGGGGTGTGGTGCATTCTGGGATGCCTTCACCATTACACATAAAACTTGAAGCGACAAGAGAATTGAACCTAAACAGTCATTCAGATCACACAGTCCTCTCCGAGACTCTCATGTTCATGGATGCATTTGGCACATTTGAGTTACACAACATTCAGAGTAATCTGTAATGAAGTTGATAATCTGTACGAAGTTGAGATGAACGAGCTCTACAGCTCAGGGAACTCTTCCTTCAGTGAAAAAACGTCTCTCACATCAAAAATAAGCCACACATTTGTTCTGATTTTTGTGAAGCTTTTCTGAAGTTTTATTTAGCCTGATCTGAGCAGATTTCTCTCCTGATTCAGACCAGAACACTTCTTCACCGCAGGAAGAGTTATATTTTATTCATAAACATCTTAATGCTGCTTTAGTTTCATCTTCTGTCTTCTCCAGATGTTAACTGATGCACTGGAGTGCTGTGGATTATTGTGACGTTGTTTTCATCTGTTTGGACTCTTGTTCTGACGGCACCCATTCACATCTATTGCTGAGACCTGATGAAGAAACACACTCATCCACGTCTCAGATCAAGTTTCAGCTAATGTCCTAAGAAGACATGATGATCTGAGAGCTCCACTGAGGTTTGTGATCTAGGATGATTTGGGGTGATCTGCTGCTAGTGAGGTTAACTCACCACACACTGTCACTAACTACTCTACAGGAGTCCTGACCTGCTTCACAGCAGCTCTCTACAGCCCATGCGTGGCTTTAATGCAGCGACAGCATGTGTACGGTGACAGCGCTCATTTACTCACGGCTCCGGGGAACGTCTCGCTGTCAATAATTTAGGGCCGAGGTTCATTTGAACCTTTTCCCCTCAAACAAAACAGCCTTTGTTTGGGCCGTGTCCGACGACGGCGCAGGCTCACAGGACCGCTGCAGGCCTGAAGCACATAAAGAGCATTATTAGCCCAGACCAGAGCAGAGTCGTTAGATTCACGCCAGACGAGTCTGAGGCTGATGCTGGGCTCCTCCTGAAACACGCCTGTGATGTCATCAACACACACACACACACACACACACACCTGTCTATCTATCTATCTATCTTTTAGGTCTTAGCATGGATCTAAGCAGCGAGTTTATTGCTCAATCTTTTCTTCAAAGCTCTGCGATGCCGGTGCGGTTTCATTCATGAACAATAAACAGCCTCCCAACAACGAACCCCTTCACGCACATCGCGACACACTTCAGCTCTCTTTGAGATTGTAAAATCTCCAACCAGAAGCTTTGAGATTTGTTCTTCTCAGGCTAATTGAAATTAATAGTCCTTTCCCACAAACGAAGTGCTATCAGGGCCTGTGAGCTAAAACAGCTTTTAACTAATGGATATTTTGGAAAAATGACAGGCAACAATGTGCTTTTTATTCTTCAGTTTGTGAAGAGAGCATAAAGAAGCTTGCGACAAAGAAAGAGGCAAACGCTGTCTGCAACCCAGAACATCTGCGAGGCTTCCAGAGCCAACAAAACAACCTCTGTTGCCACAATTTGGAGAAACTTCACGAGCTCTTTTCCAAGTGTGATGAGCGCTTGCCAGCTGAAAGCACTAATAGCTTGTGCATGAAGGCAGAAAGACACGGCAGTCTTTACCCAGAGATCTCAGAGTTACTGCAGAATGAAGCCAGACCTCGCAACTCTTCAACACAAGCTTTCAACCCAGTTAAAGTTTCAACTGCATGGAAGTTTATGAACAACTCCCAGTTTGCTCCAGGGACACAAAGAGGAAAAGTAATGAGAAGAAGAGCACACACTTCTGAGAGAAACGAAGCACGCTCCGATTACGTAAGAGAGACTTAAACCAGTGTTCAACGCGTCTTTCTTTACTCTAAACGATACTAAAGATCGCAAGCATTCACCGGCTAAGACTCAGTATAAACGGAGTTGAGAAAAGCCACGAGTATAGCAAACATCTGAGGAACAGGCAGAGCTACACAAGAGTAATTGTGGACTATGGTCCGATGCACCGTGTAAATTCATCCCCGGCGTTTGCATCAGTGCACAGACATCAAAATAATATGGAAATTCTGTCTGAATTAAGTGAATAAGCCCTTTTCATCTGGTGCCATAAGGCATGTAAAGCAATGACGTGGAATAATCTGTCATTGGTTTTTTGTGGCCGTCAGCACTAAAATATGAGGCTTTATTCCACTTGCCTTCAAACGCCTGTAAGACTGTTTAATGTGTTAACCAAACGCCCCGCAGGACTCGCGCTGATGATAATGGATCAGGAAAAACAAGCAATATTCCGCTCGCATAAACTGATTTGTTCTCTGAGGAGACGCATAGGGAAATTATATTTACAACTGAGATATCAATAAAACACACATCCCTCCGAGAGAGCAGAAACACGTCTGAGAAGCAGAGGGGTGAAAAAAATTACATTTCATTAATGACGTCTGTGCGGGACTACAATTATGCCTCGTTTACTAGTAGAAAAAAATACATTTTCGTTTTTTTGTAAACTATTGCTTTGATAATTGAAATAATAATTAATAAACCTGTTTTTGGTGCATTTATGTTCAAAACTTCATCCAAACTGTATTCTCTATTTTTTTTTTTTGCAAGCACAGAGACACGGATCAACATATGTTTGCCTCTTGTTTTGTTAATCCTGTAAAGCATCATTGCTGAAGTTAGCAGTTAGTTGAGATTTGGTCACCGTCTCGGTCTCTTATTGTCCTAAGCTCGTCTCTCAGCCTTGGATCATATAGCTCATAAATTCTGCATCGAATCTAGTGATCAGATTACATTAAATGCTTTTTTAGTACAAGTCATATGTGATAAATTAAAGCCACGTGAGCGGCATGGAGCGAATTTCATTTTATCTTGCTTCATTCGGGGTAATACACCATCTCCGAGCCCAACACACACACACACACACACACTCACACACATGCAGTGCAAACATTAAAATGGAGCATTGAGATTGAAAACGGGACGGGGCATCAGATAATGTGGTTGAGATATAATGAAAGTGTAAACAACAAACAGAAGAGAGACGGCCGCTCGAGCATCTCTCTCACAGCAGATCAAATCTCACACGCTCGCTCACAAACATTATGAATTGCTGACCAAATTATGCCTCAAAAGTTCTGAACTGATCTGATTTCTTTCGCTTCACACAGACTCATATAGATTAAAAAAGACAAAGGGAGTTTTTACCTGTAATGATGAGACTACAAACACAGATGCTATAAATATACACATAACACTCCTATCTGGAGTCCATCTTTGAACATTCACATTACTGTAACAGAAATACCAAAACCCAGAGAAGCGAGGATCTGATTAGCATTTTACTGTGGCACCAGACGCCATAAATAAGAAATGAGAAATCAATACAAGTCATTATACAACTATGCAAGATGAAATATTAACAAGTTGTGAAACTGACCGGAGGATTTTTTTTTACATGTCAAGTGGCCGAGCTTGTTGCAAACACACACACACACGCACGCGCACATCTGTAACACATCATGTGTGTATTTGCGTGTTTGTTGTTGTTTTTTGAGCGTGTTTGTTTATGCGGGTAAAGCCTGACACATGCAGGCTTGTAATATTCTCCTCCCCAGCACCACGTTTCCACTGGTGGAATCGACGAGGATTTCACAAACAATTTACGGTAAATTGTAGGAAAATTGGCTGCAGATCCTGGAGAAGAAAAATCTGGGTTAAGATGATTTGGGTATTTATTCTCGGAGACTCTCGTGGCTGTTCCTCAGGCTTCTCCTCTTTCAAAATAACCCATGGCTCTCCCCCACCCCTCATTTGCCGTTTCAAATGTATTAATGGTCCGGAACTTTCCTGTATGATCTTGGACCTCTCCCTAATGAAAACGCTCTGCGTCCGGGTCCCAGTACGGTAATCAGCCGGGCTCTGGAGCAGCGGGCTGACCTCGAGAGGAGCACATGCAGCATCGCAGCACAATCACTCATGTGTCGAGCCGGAAGATAACCCAGCAGCTCTGATCAAACGCTGAGCCGGGATCGGTTTGATCAGCAGGGTTATTACTGTACTACTACTGCTAAAATAACGGTATTATATTGAGAACACAATAAAACTTTTGTTGCGATATTTTACAATCGTATAGCGAATTGCAAATTGTAAATATATATATATATATATATATATATATATATATATATATATATATATATATATATATATATATATATATAATATCTGTATTCATTGTAAGTGCACTAAACCAAGATGTCGGGTATGAATACATGTGTTACACCACCCCTATATAAAATCCTGATTAATTTGTTTACATAAATTAGTAGGTATACATAAATACAAATGTATTCATGCATATATTTCAGAAAAATATGTTTTGTTTATATATGATATAATTATAAACATAATAGCATATATAATAGAAAGTGACCGCAGGGTTCGCATACACCAGGACAGCAGTATTCTGTTGTGCATTCAGCTCAGAATTAAATGCGGTGAGGAAGCAAATACTGAGTCAGCGTGAAGCACATAAAATGGCTTGTATTATTCAGACGTGTGAGCCGAGTGTTTACTGGGAAGCGTCCGGACAGCTTGATGCAGTCTTTAACGGTGATTCACTGCTCATCTGCAGAGGTGAAAATGGATTTCTAAAAGATATTTAATAACAACATAAAGCATTTACCAGGTGCAAAAGCCTTAGGGCGGGCTTCTGGGCTGTGTTTTGTGAACAAAACCAAATTACTTTAAAACTTTTACGGGCGTTCGTGTAATTCCAATTCTGCACTTCACTGGGGAATATAACCATGTACCAAAAAATGGGTTGAGTTCCCATTAGCATCATAACATGAAGCATATAAATGTGAATTTAAAACAGATCCAATGATCATTTTTCCATCCAATAATCGTATTAGTTCTCAGAAAAGGTTCTCATGAAACAATTAAGGTAATTGATGAAGGCTCACTTGGCCGTCTCTGTTCAGTCTACAAACCTGGCACCAAATACGTAATGTTAAACATCATGTAGCCATTTGCACCTTTGAATGGAAGATGAGGCTGTAATCCAGAGGTCTTATTGATTACCAGCTTCATATATCTTTAATGAGGGCATTAAATACTTGTTTAGGAAGCACAAGTCTGGGCTTAAGTGGTGTTTGTTGCAACAGCTCATAACGGTGGAAACCCAGGCTGAAATCTCCCCGTGGTGAATCAACTCAGTTGCAGGGAAGCTATTAGTGATGTCAATGATGTCATGGTGTCCTGCATCATCCAAGGGCAAACCGCAAGACATGCATTACGACCAGCTGAAAAAAAGAGAAATGCGTATGATAAAGGACAGCCAGAGACCTCGGTGGAACAACTGTAATTCATAATCTGTTATAAAGAGGAAATGCTACAACGATACAGGCCAAATGATGCAGCATGAAGCTGGTGGGTGGTGTTGTGTGGATTAACGTCACAACGCATAGCAGGGTATCGATTATCTTAAAATCTCACATCAGAGTTATCATCACATCATTAGCATCTGCTCCATGAGGGCTTTCGGCCGAGATATGGCAAATGGAGCTGCTATTGATCTGGAACGCCGGGGCAAACAGCAGATGGAGAGAGGAGGGCCTCCTTAGGGTCCTGCTCCGAAAGTGACGTCCCTTTCACCTCCAGCTGATGAAATCCTGGGAGAGGAAGCTTGGGTCTGCAAACTCGGCTTTACAGTTTCAATTGAATAAATGTTAGCGTTAACAGTGTTTGTTATGGAAAAAAACGTGGCGGTAAAAATAAAAAATTAAAAACACTCCAACAACCGTCAAGAACACCCTACCAGAGACCTTGGCAACATCTGAAGTCTTTGGCAACCTGCAGAAACGCAACAGAAAACATCCAGTAATATCACAAAAAAAAACTCTAGCAAAGTAATATGAAACACTAAACCTGCAACACCCAAACAACTATACAGAACACCCTAGCAACCGCTTACAAATGCCTTAACAACCACCAAAATCTCACTTTGGCAATGTGCATAGTAATACCCTCGCAATCAGCCACAACACTATATAGCCACCCCAGGAACAACTACAGCACCCTGGCAACCATTTAGTATTTACCTAAAAGCACTCATCCCTAGCAACCACTTACAACAGCTAAACAACTGCCTAGATCACTGTGGCATCCACCCAGAAACACCCCAACGACCAGCAAGAACACAACCCCACAGGCAAGTCATTGAAAACACAATAGCAACACCAGAAACAACCAGAACACCCTAGCAACCATCTTGTAATGTCTTAAAACACAAACAATCACTCAAAACATCCTAGAACCCACCCACAACACCTGAACAACCACCTAGGAACAACCCAGCAACCACTCAAATTTCACCTTTGTGACGTCCAAACTCTTAAGCTATGCAAAACCCTATTAATCACTTTAGCAACTACCCTTAGTAACATCACTATAGCAATGCACAGGCAACCAAACATAATACCCTACAAATGACTTTGCAAAAAGCATGTAATACAACCATCAATATGATACCTAAAACACCCTAGCAACTGCACTGACAGCTTACCAAAAGATGGCAGGAACACCCTAGCAACCCCTCAAAACACCATAGCAACTTTCATAAAATAAACAAATCAATAAATAAAGTCAGAAAAAGCTTTATTACCAAATATCAGTTTCAGTGAAGCTTCTAACGAAGAAGAAAATATGGACACACCTAACAGAGCACACATACATTGAATTACACAGTTATAATAAAATATAAGAGAAATATAACATAAAATTAAATAATAATGCACTTTATACAGAATTTGTAAAATAAGCATATAATTGTTTAAACTAATGTACAGGTATGTTATTTACGAGTGTAGAGCCTATATATTTTACAACATAGAATTTCCAAAAAACTAAGAGATATTAATCCAGAACACTGTAGCAGCCAGATTCCTCCAGTGAGCATGCTGCAAGTCAGTGTTCTAATACTCTCAGAACAGCTTGGCAACATGCATAACGATATACATAATGAAATACCTTAGCAATGCCCTAGAAACCACTCAAAACACCCTAGCAACCACATATCATGGTAATAAGCAAGCACACAGCAATGCCCTGGCAACCACCAAAAGTATAAGCGTTAGTTTTGAAATGATTGGGAGATACTTGATTGGCTGGATGCAGTTCGTGTGTCCTCACAACACCCACCAACAGCTATCTGTGCCATTAAAACAGCAGAGAGGGACACGATACTTCCTGTCAGGAAAGGGATATCCTGAGGCGCAGCCATATAGACCTTAAGTGCTGACAAAGAGTATCTAGTGTTTTTCCCACAATGCCTTTTGAATGCGCTGGTGGACAAACACAGAGTTCAGACTGGTCATCCCGAGCTCCGCTCTTTTCACGGTACACACGTCCATGTTTAGGACATTAGGACGCCTGCTCTGACGCATTGACGCAGCCCAAAATAAGGACAGATTTCCTCTGAGATCACTCGTTTCTTTCTCTCTCTCTGCGCCCGTTTGTTTTGTAACGCCTGATTACCTGAGAATGTTCTCAAATATATGTATTGTTTCCGCACCATGAACGATGTCGTAAATATTTGCTGTGCTCTAAATATTTTCACATGCAATCAAAATCCTTTCAGCGGCGCACATCCATGTGAACAAAGACCAACACAAATAAACGTCTTGAGCATGCAGGCGGAGGAAAACACGTCAACGTGCCGCTCGTCGAGGAGTTCCTGTCTGTCAGGTAAAGCTGACTGGCGGCTAAGATTAGCGAGGATTTGGTTGATGTAGCTCAACTTTGACACGGAGCTGTGAAATAGTTTCACGCAACATTCCGAGCGAGGTGTCTGTCAACTCTTCTCTGCTCTGACGGATGATTATCAAAGCACCGGTCTAAGGTGCAAATCTGGCGGCAAACAAACGCTTGTTTTGGCAGCGCATACGAGAGCAAGGATTACTCACTCGAGATCTGTGTTATGGCCAAATCGAACTACACTAGTCAACATTTGAAGCGGATCAAAACCTGAAACCAAAATGTATTCCTGACAACTTTAATGAACTTTTTACTGTAATTCGAAGCCCGCGGATGTTCGATGGATGCTACGGCCGAGCCGAGCCGAACCGTTTTTTTCACCGCTGTTGGAATCCTTCCTCTCGTGACACGGTCCTGAGAGAAGTCCTTGAGCGTGAGCCATGCCGAAGACTCCAGCTGCAGAGGATGTGCCCTCGAACCGACTTTCTGCTCATTTCAGTCACTGCAGGTGGATCCTCCATCTCAGAGGGTCATGTGACGCTTTAAGCTGGTACCAAACACTTTTTTATTTTTGACAGCCGTGGATAGCACTGAACTGGGGGGCGATGTGAAACTCGTTAACCAGGAAACACATTTTTCAATACAATACATTTCGGGAAGCACGTTTCTCAAATATCTGCATTATTAGTTAACCTCAAAGTGCAGGTCACATGCATTTCACAAAATGTTCAAGGCAGAGGAAAAGCATTTAGGAAGGGTGTCATTCAACCTGCAGGAAAGAAAAATCACAAACAAGATCTCAGTAACATCTCGACCGTTTTTCATAGACGGGTCAAGTCAAATCACCTTTATTTATATAGTGCCTTTAATGATACAGATTGTGTGAAAGAAGCTTTAGAGTATCAAATAGGAAATTATTGTGTAAATTATCCAAAAGACAATAGGAAACACTCAGTTTTCAGTTAATCAGTGAAGTCATCATCCAGTTCAGCTCAGTTTAAATATTACCTGCGCAATCAAGTAGACAATATCGCTGGAAAAACAGATCAAACAGATACTTTTGCCTTATTTTTCCAGGGGCCAGTTGCATAAACTTAGCCACTATGAAGAACAACTAGCAGTTGACCAAGTCTTATTTTTCTGATTCCAATTAGACTAAACTACATTCTAATGCAAAGTCAGAAAAATAAGAATAGAAATAAACAAATGAAAATAGATGACTAACTTGTAATACTTGTGTAAGCATTTTATAGTTTCCTAGAAAAAATTCCAACCATCTTTAATTGCGTCTCATGTTTGTTGAATAGCATGTTGTAATTGTTACGAAATGGACCAAGATACAGAGATGAGTAGAATGATAATGATGTTTATTGATGCAGATGTAGCACGGAGATCGATGGCAGGTGGGTAATGGATGTTTGGGAAGCTTGGATTAGCAATGGCTAGAACTTGACTTTTCTCTCTTGACAGGAACTTGGATCTGAACACGGAGAGACCGGAGCACACACCACAGTCAGCAACTGAGAACTGGAACATACAGGAGACACACTGGAACTGGAGAAGACAAGAGGTCAGTTTCAAGGTAATGGTCAAGCTGTGGTCCACTTCGTGTAGCGACAAGACCAGACACTGAGGGAACTGTGATGTGAGCTTTTATGCTGGTGTTGATGATGATGATATTAATGCGCAGGTGGGACTGATTAGTACTCTGGTGAATGGGAAGGTTGTGGTTGGATGACAGGTGTGCTGGATGGTGGGAGTCTGGCAGATCAATAACAGTAACGGCCAAATAAAGAATATGTATTAGAATCTGAGAGTCAAGTTCTCCATGTAATAATGTCTTAATTGTCTTGTGAGTTCATTTGGATTGTTCGCATAACCTCTAAGAAACAAACAAACAACTTTGCTTTTCGCCTGCAGTGAGCATCAGATGCTAATGCGAAGCTAATTCCTTTACATATAGTGAACAGTGAAAACCAGCAGTCGTGGAAGCCCCAACATGAAAGCATTGATCTGATTGATCAAATCATCTGAGCTGGCACCCACATTTATTTTACAGGTCTATACTTTCATGGCATGTCTTCTGAGCTATGGAAGAGGATGTTCTGAGCAATAGACACTTCCCTCTGGGAGGCTGCAGTGCTTCTAAAGAAAGACAAAGATGTGGAATAAGAAGGCTGTGTTAAATCTTATCTTATGTTAAACAATCCCGTGCCAGAGCGCTGTGGTTAATCTCAGGTTGAGTTGGAGAAGTGGATGGATGACAGTGCAACAGAAGGAGGCTCTCGATATCAGGTGACTCAGTGCACAACACAGGTTTGGTTCTGGATTTATTTCTGCAATATACCTGACCTGAGAACATGAAACGAGACACTGAGATGCCTCGGTAGAGAAATGACACATTCATGTATTGTATTGGCTTAGAGGGGCATCCAAGAATCAGATGACCCGCTGGCTAAAAATAAAACAGCAATGGTGCAAAAGATTGTGGCATAGTCGAGTCGTTACAGTCGGCAGGAAACAGAATTCCATACTTTTGCTCATAAGTTTTTCCGTTCGGGTTTAGAGGAAGTGTATGTGTTCTGCCACAGGAAGTGAGGTCAACTCTGGTCTTTCACACCCCACTGGGTAAAGAGCGGATACTAGGGTGTCAGCACCGATGCGTGCTCAAGCGTGGCCTCTCGCATGAGGGCAAGCTGGAAAAGATGAATGGCCACCTCATAAAGGACTGTTATTGTTGATAAGGGGATGGGGATAACGAGGCGAGAGCTGCTGATGCTCATCTGCAGAAGTAAGGAAAGTTATCAAGCGAAAGCTGACTTGATGTGGGACGACCTGACACAGGTATGAGTCGGAGCGTGCCTCTGAATCTCTACAAAGGCCTGCGGTTCAATGAGGGCCGTACAGAACAAGGTGCTAACGGGATCCAGCTCAGAATTTCCCTCGGGGTGCTGGAATAAAGTTGTGCCGTTTGAGCCGCAAGAGCAGCCCTGACAAGCACTGGCATCCACTTTGACATCCCCTCATCTGTCCCATGATGCCACGGGGGTCTTCGGAGGGCTTGAGAGGAGGACACAATTAGGAGTGAAATCGCCCGGTGGCCCAGCAGCCTGATGAATATGCATGCTGCTAAAACCGAACGGGGCATATTCATCAGAAAACTGACAGCGGCACTTTGACTTCTCAGGACTGTCTACCTGTCATCGGCACTGACGTTTGGGGGAAGTAACCGCAGAGACCGTACAGACGTGCTGTTTGAGAGACACGGGAGCCTCGGGCTTCTGATTAATAACATGCTCCATGCAGATCTGAAAGGTTCGACACTTGAATATTTACTGTGGAGACAATGAAGTCAACCAGTAACGTGAGGCATATATTTCCTGACACAGTAATTTTGATAAGACATCGGGAGAAGGCAGAGCTGAGTGTTGAGATGTCGGCATCAGCCTTAATAACTACAATCTAAAACTGCTGCGACTGGCTATGCATAATTAGTCAGGTTTCCATCCGAATTTAACTTGAGCGTAAAATTTAAATATTGCTTACAGCATTTATAAATATGGACAGTTTCCATTCAACGATTCAATAAGAACAAAACTGTTACTTCCTGATAAACTGACACTATATCACTAAGAAAAGATAACATAAAAATATTCTATTTTTTAAATATCATCAATTATTACTGATAAACACATTAAAACACAAATTACATGATAAATGCAGCCATTGTTTTTGGAGGTGGATGCTTGCGGTCATGTAAGGAGGTTCTGGGAAGCAATTATGCAAAAGTACTTTGATGACAGACTTTGCTCTGGCATTTCAGAATGACCATAACAACATTTCGGATGTTGTGAAGGAGATCAGTCTGCCAGTTTTGCCATTCCATAGTGCAAAGTCACGTGACTTTTTTTGATGAGCACGGAGGTATTTATTCGACAAATGCATTTCTATCTTCCATCATTCGCATTAACACTTTTTTGCACACGTCAAAAAACAAGATGTGAGCATAACAACTTTTTTTTTGTCATTTCTGTAATGATACTTCAAAATTAGCATTAAACAGGATTAATGGAAACATAGCTATAAATAGAGAGCTGATAATAGACTGCAGGTTCTGGTAAAGGGGTGCATATCAAGGAAAAACAAGCTAATTTATTTTAGAAATGAGCAAGAAAATGATTCCTAAAGTATTTAAGATTCTGTCTCCAGATGTCTCTGAGATGATCCAATCAATCTCAATCACTGAAGAAGCTCAAGAATTAGCTTACTCCAATGCTCTCCTTTTTGCCGTATTCTCCACCAACATCTCTTTTCCAAAGTCAGGATGCTCCTCAAAGCTGATTGGGGTTAATTTAGTGGACAACGACTGAACCACTGGCCTTCTGTTCCACATTATGTTCCCTCGCGAGGATGAGAAGCATTGCCTCATAATAATATTTACCAGATACACACGTGACCCAACATATGGTATCGCTCTCTCCGTCTGGTGGCATCATCAACCTCACCATCCTCACAAATCATTCCTCAGTTTTTCCTTCTCACAACACATAATCCTTAAAACGCCGTTGCACAATTTGTTGCTTTCCTTGTGCTGAACTTTCAGGCTTGTGTGGAAATGGATCTCCTGTGGTGTGGGTTAATGGGAGGTCAAATGAAGGTGTTGACTGGTTAAGGATGACCCGAGGTGCCTGTGATCACGTGATGTCCAGCCTCGGTGTGAACGCAGGTGCTGCGACTGACCTTTCGGTTGCTGCTCTAGAGGAAATGTTTTCCTTTGACTGCATGCAGCTGGGAGACACGGATGCTCTGGATCTCATGTCTGAAAGCCTTTGGACAATACTGAGCGGCAACAGCTTTACAGTACTGCATTAGCAGTTCCTGAAGGAAACAGCAGTGCATGCAAAGCAACAGTGGAATAATGGTAAAGGTTTGCAGACAAAACACAACTGCAAAATATGAAGATCAAAATATGTTTACAAAACCTCAAAAAAGATGCACACCCGAAACTAATGTGATGTATGTGAGAAAATAGGGGTATACTTTATTTGGCAGTACACTTTAGACATTCTACGAACTATAAGTAAGTTTGCAACTATATGTCAACTAATTCACGGCTACATCTACTAACTCTCAGAGTAGACTGTTAGGGGAGGTTTAGGGTTAGTAGAATAAGTTTCTCATATAGTATGTTGTGGACCCATCAATGTGAAGTATATTAATTTGGATAATAACAAAGTAATCAAGATATTAAGCAGACAGCCTACTAATACTCTAATAAGTACTCTATCAGTGTACTCTATATTGAGTACACTGATATTTTTCTTCGGTATTTTTGACTTGTTTTTCAGAACAAGCATTCTTAAATCAATATGCACAATGACTGAGATTACTGTAGTCTGTCCTCTTTCTCTTAAAACAATAAAATGTATCAGAAAATATACACCAATGGGGTAAGAAAAGTTGGTAAAAAAAAGTGAATGACCAACTGAAATGTCCAAATGCTTTGAATGCGTAAAATGCGAAAACTGTAAAAAAACGACACAAGAACAAAATGCTTCCATGACATTTCAGTACATATATAAGCAACACACTGTATAATGCACAGATAAAAATGGCACTGAATTTTCTTGTCATAACGTGAAACGCTCACTTTCCATTCTAAGTCGCACATAAAGCCTGCCCCAGTCGGCTCATAAAGTGAAAGCTAGGAAACCCAAGCAAGCAAGCTGTGCCGAGACAGACAAAAGCCCTCTGTGCTCTGAGCTCCTCTAATATGCCCGTCTCTCTCGTGGCCCCGGCCCAAGCGTGGCCCCTCGTCCACTCAGCCCCCCAGTGCTCCAGGAGAGCCATGTTTGGCTAAGCCCGTCTCCACTCATCAAAGTGAGAGGAAACGTCGGATTGATGACCTCATGCACACTTTGATGGATTTATCTTCCCAAAGCACTTCCATCGCCGCAGCCCCTGCCGCTCAGCTCGGGATCCCTCTCCAACGAGATCCGAATATCTGGTCCAAAAATGCCCAAGATCTCTGCGGTCTTACATGAGTTCATCGCCTATACATGCATCTCGTTTGGCCCGAGCCTTGTGCCCATATTTCATGCGCTCAGTGTATTTGCCAAACGCTAAGCTCGTGAGTTGCTCAGGGAAAATATTCCTCCAGAGTAAATAAACCAGGCAAAGTTGAGGGCAAATATTTTGGAAGGGGGTCTGGATCCGGGCCAGACATGTGGGAATGCACCGTGCGCAGGCCTGTGCAGCTCCTCGCATGCTGTGTAATGCGCTGGAGTGATTTGAGAAGTTGAGCTCACCTGCGCCCGAGGCTGCGGCTGTCGCTCCTTCATGCCCGCTGGACCGGCTGTTGAATGAAGCCGTCCGGCTATGAAGCTCCGCTGGCGCTCATCTGTCTTGTTTAGAAATACACATCCATCAATAACGTGCCGTAGGAGTCATTAGCACTCGAGGCTCCCGGAGACGTTTAAAGCCAGGGATGTTGATAATGGGGTGAAAGGGGGAGCTCTGTGTTGGTGTGTAACAGAGCCCTGAGAAGGTTCAAGGGGCAAATCAGAAGGAGAAAACAACCTGAGTGAGAGCACATTTTGAGCACTAGGCATATACTGTCCAAATTAATGGAGCTGTTGTTGCCTACAGTGGTTTCTTTGTTCGTTGAGTTCTGCCTGAAGTGTTCACAAGAAACACAGTCGCTGTTTGGAGGCAATGCATAAATGAGTCTACAACCTTAATAATACTTTTCGGTAACACCTTGTTTTTGATACACTGCTTCAGACTTTCAACTAACAGTAAGGAACTTGGCAACTTGGATCAGGATGATCCACATACAGTATGCATGTCCATTTTTGCATCTAAACGAATATATGATTAAGTGCAGATGCTGAAGTTAACTTCCTCGACCTTAGTGCACGCAACTGCTCCTGGGAAGTTTGTATTTATTTAATTACAACATCGTGTGCATTGAAATCACTTGGGTCGGAGAAAGATGCGATGCCAAAAAGATGTGAATTTTAACAAATTGATGATTGAAGATGCATTGGGTGTGTTTCACTGGTAACACTTTATTCTGATCGTCCACTTCACACCTTCTACTACCAGCAAGTAACTACATGAGTTCACAACATACTACATACTGACTATCAGAAACTTATTCTACTAACACTAAACCTACTCTAACTCTATGTAGTTGTGAATCAATGAGAGTTAGTTGACATGTAGGTGTAGTTACTTACAGTTAGCAGAATGTCGAGTGGACAATCAAAAAATATTTTTCCAAAAAGGTATTGTGCATTAATGCTCGTTTTATTTATTCACTGACAAAAACAACTGAGAACCTCAAGTGAAAAGATTTTTTCAAAATGAAAGATTATTCCTGTCCAGTCATTCAAAAGTAGTTGCTTACTGTTGCTAATGTAAGCGATCTATAATATTAATATGAATATATTAATATGAATATGTTTTAATCTCATTAAATAATGAATGCATGCTTTAAAGAAGTACACTTATTTTGAGTAACATAGTAAAGCACACGTAAAGTACTGGATGCTTTGATAGTCCACTTTCCGACTGTAAAGTTAATTTACTATTATTAGTAGACTTACTATTAATAATTGCTAACATTTTATTTTGATGGCCAGACAATCTGCTGACTTTAACTGTTCTACTATCCCTAACCAGTCTACTAACCCTTGATGAGAGCTAGCTGGTATGTAGGCCTAGCTGTGAACTAATGATTAGTTAGTAGTGTGTCTAAGTGAACTCTCTAAATAAAGTGTAGAGTTTGAACTGTAGTGTGTTGCTCAACATTTTAAGTTAATTTATTTAAAATGTATTAAACTGTCTTTATAAATGCTACAAATAAATTTAGTTACACGACACACGCGTTTTAATAAAGAAATGACCATAAATTGTATTTTACTTTATGATAAATGCTTGTCAGTGCAGTACTTTAGACATATTTCAAGGACAATAAAGTAATTATGACATTAAGATGTACTTAATACTACTTACAGTAAGTGGGTCATAAAAAGCACTCTAAAGTTTAGCTAATTGCATTTAAAGTTTGGTTTAACTGTAAACAATGTACAATTAAGTGTCTGAAAACATTGCATTCAGTTCACACGTACATATATTCTTTTAAAAGCAAGCAAAAGTGTACACTTTACAAATGAAAGCACAATGAATCTAGTAAAACGTGATTATTTCCCGTCACGATTGCTGTGAATTATTAGAGCAAGCAGGGCATGGACAGAAGAGATCCCGCTCCGTTACGTGACCCAGACATCTGTTCTGAGCATGCTCAGTATCTGCTGCTTTCAGACGTCCAGAATGAAAGTATAAAAGACCCGAGGGGAGGCTCCACTGTCTCCTGATTAAAAACTACACACAACACCGGGACGAGCCGAACAGCTGAGCTTTTGTCACTAATATAAATGATACCCATGTGACACTGCACGGGTCTAAAAGAACCCTCTTTCAGAGCACCTGACTTCCACATGAACACGCTGCAGGTAATGATTAAAGTCGTATGCATGGTTAAATATAACTCATTAATTCTGTTGGGAGAAAAATAGTGACTAGCTCTGCAGAATAATTTGAAATAGTATGTGCGCTACGATACACATGGAGGGTTATGAATGACAGCGCAAGACAGCTCTGCCTCCCATTACCTTCAGCCGTCTCTGACACACACACACACACACACACACACACACACACACACACACACACACACACACACACACACACACACACACACACACACACACACACACACACACACACACACACACACACACACACACACACACACACACACACACACACACACACACACACACACACACACACACACACACACACACACACACACACACACACACACACACACACACACACACACACACACACACACACACACACACACACACACACACACACACACACACACACACACACACACACACACACACACACACACACACACACACACACACACACACACTCACACACACACACACACACACACACACACACACACACACACACACACACACACACACACACACACACACACACACACACACACACACACACACACACACACACACACACACACACACACACACACGCTCATTTCAATTCCAGCACAGCTGAATGAAGGGCAAACACCTCACAGACACTTCAGCAGGTCTCTCTTCACACACTGTAATGTATCTGATGCATCAGTCCAGCTCATCTCATCTGTACATTAGCAGCGCTGCTTCTGGAGGTGTTTTCACATTCATCTTTTCCTATAGGGACTTTAAAGAAGTCTTTGTTATATTACCATAAGCCACGAACCCAAACAAGCAGATATGAGGAGAGTCACATTACAACTTTGATTTCAAGCAAAACACAAAGAAAACACAAAGGTACAAGACTAGGAACTTGTGAAGGCTGTAATGAGGCAATATATCTATAGAAAATATATGTTAAGCTTGTTGCAATATGCGCCAAATGTTCACTCTTGTAATATGCTGTTCTGCTGAAGTACACAAGACTTCCCTGAAGTAGACGTCCTCTGGAGGGGAGCATATGTTGCTCTAAAACCTTTATACTTTTAAAACATGCAAGCTGCCCACAGCTCATCATCATCATCATGAACGTGAAGGTTTTTACTGCTGAACCAGAGTCATGTCCTTATCTACTCACCCACGGGAGGCTCTCTGCCTTCTAATGAGATGTTTAGAAGAATGTGCATGCTGCTCTTTTCCATAAGACAAAAAATAGACGTTGACCAGGGTCTGCCGAGCACCGAAGAGCACCATGACAGTAGTGCATGGTTTTCTTCAAACCTGATGACAGCTGTAGGTGACGAACAGACAAAAAGTCAAGCTGTTGTTCATCGCTGCTGATGTTCATATTCAAACTCAGTCCTGTGACACTCCAGAGGCGTTCGGCATCAGTGCTGTCAAACCCGTCGTGATGTCCTTCATGATACTTTTAGATTGCTTTGGTGCTCGACACACACTCTTCTCTATTCACTGTCAGTGACGCTGGACATGCATGGCCTCTGCCAGAGAGCATCATCGCGGGTGAATTATTACGCTCCGTTTAATTGTTGTTCAAAATGCTTAAAGGTTGCTTTAGCCAGCTTACTTTGCAATGGGAAACTAACTTATTTTCTGTGAATGTAAGAGACTTCATTGGCTGCTGTAGGTAAACAACTTGAAGAATAACGAGCCGATAAAACTATTTGTACTACAGACCAGTTTCAATAATAAATTATAATAATATAATAAATCATCAGGTAAAATACCTGGAAGTGAAAACAATCATGAGGTTCTTGTTAAAAATAAGCTGGATTGAATGTGTGTGTGTGTGTGTGTGTGTGTGTGTGTGTGTGTGTGTGTGTGTGTGTGTGTGTGTGTGTGTGTGTGTGTGTGTGTGTGTGTGTGTGTGTGTGTGTGTGTGTGTGTGTGTGTGTGTGTGTGTGTGTGTGTGTGTGTGTGTGTGTGTGTGTGTGTGTGTGTGTGTGTGTGTGTGTGTGTGTGTGTGAGTGTGTGTGTGTGTGTGTGTGAGTGTGTGTGTGTGTGTGTGTGTGTGTGTGTGTGTGTGTGTGTGTGTGTGTGTGTGTGTGTGTGTGTGTGTGTGTGTGTGTTGTTTATGGAATTTTTAAAGCTTGTAAAATGTATTAAAATTTTTTAAATACTTTTCTTCAAATAAAAAAGGCTAAATATTAGTGCTGTCAAAGGATTAATCACAATTGCCTTCAAAAGAAAATTTTTGTGTAATTATATGTGTGTGTACTGTGTGTATAGAAATACACAGACATACGGTATATATTTAGAAAATATTTACATGTACATACATATTGTTTATATTACAGATAAATATATATTTATTTATTTTTTCCTTTTTCTTTTCTTTTTCTTTTTTCCTTTTCTTTTTTTTTTTTTTTTTACCAAATATTAATATGAGTTCATGTAAAATGCCTTTGCAAGTTGATATAATGTAAAGCAATGCATACTGCGTCTTACTACTATGCGAGAAGTGTTTTTGTGTTATATAAAGGACATGTTTTTCTTGTGTTTTCGTATGATTTCATGCACGGATGAGTTTCAGTGTGAGTAGTTTGCATGCAGACAATATTCTGTTAATAAACGTGCTTCTCTGATTCGGTGGCCTTTACACTGGGAAGTGCTGCAGATGTTTGCTCCGCTCAATACAGATGCACTTTAACCCCTGCATGAATGCGAGGGCATGCGTGTGAGCTGACTGACAGCAGCATTCCAGAGCGGTAAGAGCACACGGGAATGCCGTGATTGTGGGGCACAGCTGAAGAGAGGAAGGGCTCTCGTCCTCGCGGGTCTGGGCCGCAGATGAGACGCATTTTCTCTGGAGATCTTCTGAGGAACACTCCCGCTGCGCTTTTCATTTCTGGCGTCTTTATTTGTCTAGGCATAAAACATTGAGTAGGACGGTGCTAGTAAACGTGAAGAAATAATCCCCAAGCGCGCAGCTACACATGCGTGTGTGTTCATTCACATATCTTGGATGCATTGACGACAACACTGATTAACAAACTTATTAAGGAAAGTTTAAAAATGGCAAAAGCTTTCCAGACCTCAAATAACAAACAACACAAATCACAGAAATGTGGCTTCTCCGTTTAGAAAATGAATCACTTTGTCAATCAATGTTCTCAATAATTAAATGCCTGGCAGTCTGTTTTCTGTTTGCGGTCTGCCGATACTCGCTGGATTTATGGCCGAGGTAAAGCAGGAAGTCAATTTTTATTGCTATTCAATTTTTGAGAGGAAAGCAAATGATTTGAATAGGCTGTATTAGAGGATTCTGAATTTATTCCTTATTTTCTGGCGAGGCTGTGCTATCGCTCATCCTTTACTAAACCCGTGTCTCTAGGATCAAGTAGTTTGTGTGTCTGTGTACGAGACTCTCCTCTGAAGGCTGTTTTAGGGCCGGGGCCGTCATGCTGAGCATATTTCTAGAAACCAATGCAAAGATGTTCCGCTCTATTCTAGTGGACTTCAGGACTAAATATAATCAGTGATCTGGACAGACGGAAATAACTCCTGACATTAGGAGCAGGGACAGAGGGAGACAAAAATACCCTGCCTAAAGAAATCAGTCTATAATCTGTCCGGAGACGGACCACTTCACGCCAGGGATAGTTTAGTATCTCTGATATGCTGATAGTATTCACTTATATATTCATGTATTAATGCTGTGAAGTGATTATTGGTGATTAATCACATCCCGATCTATTTTTGTCTGCATGGTGTATCTGTGTACTGTATACATTTGTGAATACACAGATATGCATGTATTTACAAAAAACTACATTACTAATATAAATACAGACCTGTAGATACATGTACACATTTTCTAAATATTTATACATAGATGTATTATGTAACCTTTTGTTTTGGATGCGATTAATCGTTTGACAGCACTAGATATTGTTTTTTTTTTTTTGTTTGTTTCAGCAATTTAGTTCTGTTTTCACTTTTTCTTAATTATTTTTATTCAGACTATGTCAGGTTTTTGGGGTTTTTTTAGTTTTGAGTTTAATTGCATTTAGCTATCTTAATATTTTATCCTAAGTAAAAAAAACTTCTTTTTTTAGGAACTTAAAACTTAAAACTTTTTTTTTAGGAACGATACACAAATAGTCACGTAAAGTGAAATGTCCTAGCTGCTCTTTTCCAGTGTTTTCAACGCATGAGTTTGAGTTTATTTCTCACACAGCTGTTATAACACTTGAGCTTTTCCTTGCAAGCCTAAAGAGAAAACTTGACTCCAGAAGGAACTTTCTGTCATCCTTCACAAAATCAGGTATTTCAAAGCTATCGACCTCGATGGTGTGGAAGAGACGCGTGTGAGGACTGTGCTCAACAGAAGCAGTGAAGGAGAGTAAGCGATGAAGTAATCTGGTTTTGGAGAGACTCGCAGGCGTTCAGACGGCCTGCTTTAGTGTTTGACGAGAGAAGAAACGTCTCTGTCTGCTCTGGACATCAGCGGCGTTCAGGACTCTCTTTCTGACCCTCTCAGGCTCCTCGGGAGGAAAAAAAAGAAATGTTGATGGAACGCAGCCAGAGAGAGAGAGAGAGAGAGAGAGAGAGAGAGAGAGAGAGAGAGACCAGCCGGCCTCTCCGGGAGGAAGGCCGGAGACAGGTAGATATATGGCCGGGTTGTTATTGTGAATTCCAGATCTGCTGGTTTTCTGGGAGCGTTTTTTAATCTCAGATTCCAGAGCCGGTTCAGAGAGAGAGAGAGAGAGAGAGAGAGAGAGAGAGAGAGAGAGAGAGAGAGAGAGAGAGAGAGGGTGTCGCGCTCACCTTTCCCTGACCTGAGAGAGAGGAGAAGAGAGAGAGAGAGAGAGAGAGAGAGAGAGAGAGAGAGAGAGAGAGAGAGAGAGAGAGAGAGAGAGAGAGAGAGAACGAGGGGAAAGAAAAAAAGTGGCACCTTACGGATTCCAGGGCCCGGATCGGGTTTCGTTTTAATGTCCGCTCGCATGTGGGCCGTTTCTCGTGGACCGTTCCCACAGCAGCCGTCCGTCTGGTGATGTCACAGAGCCTGACGAGAGAGAGAGAGAGAGAGAGAGAACAGAGAGAGAGAGAGAGAGAGAGAGAGACAGAGAGAGAGAGAGAGAGAGAGAGAGAGAGAGAGAGAGAGAGAGAGAGAGAGAGAGAGAGAGAGAGAGAGAGAGAGAGAGAGAGAGAGAGAGAGAGAGAGAGAGAGAGAGAGAGAGAGAGAGAGAGAGAGAGAGAGAGAGAGAGAGAGAGAGAGAGAGAGAGAGAGAGAGAGAGAGAGAGAGAGAGAGAGAGAGAGAGAGAGAGAGAGAGAGAGAGAGAGAGAGAGAGAGAGAGAGAGAGAGAGAGAGAGAGAGAGAGAGAGAGAGACAGAGAGAGACAGAGACAGAGAGAGAGAGAGAGAGAGAGAGAGAGAGAGAGAGAGAGAGAGAGAGAGAGAGAGAGAGAGAGAGAGAGAGAGAGAGAGAGAGAGAGAGAGAGAGAGAGAGAGAGAGAGAGACAGAGAGAGAGAGAGAGAGAGACAGAGAGAGAGAGAGAGAGAGAGAGAGAGAGAGAGAGAGAGAGAGAGAGAGAGAGAGAGAGAGAGAGAGAGAGAGAGAGAGAGAGAGAGAGAGAGAGAGAGAGAGAGAGAGAGAGAGAGAGAGAGAGAGAGAGACAGAGAGAGAGAGAGAGAGAGAGAGAGAGAGAGAGAGACAGAGAGAGAGAGAGAGAGAGAGAGAGAGAGAGAGAGAGAGAGAGAGAGAGAGAGAGAGAGAGAGAGAGAGAGAGAGAGAGAGAGAGAGAGAGAGAGAGAGAGAGAGAGAGAGAGAGAGAGAGAGAGAGAGAGAGAGAGAGAGAGAGAGAGAGAGAGAGAGAGAGAGAGACAGAGAGAGAGAGAGAGAGAGAGAGAGAGAGAGAGAGAGAGAGAGAGAGAGAGAGAGAGAGAGAGAGAGAGAGAGAGAGAGAGAGAGAGAGAGAGAGAGAGAGAGAGAGAGAGAGAGAGAGAGAGAGAGAGAGAGAGAGAGAGAGAGAGAGAGAGAGAGAGAGAGAGAGAGAGAGAGAGACAGAGAGAGAGAGAGAGAGAGAGAGAGAGAGAGAGAGAGAGAGAGAGAGAGAGAGAGAGAGAGAGAGAGAGAGAGAGAGAGAGAGAGAGAGAGAGAGAGAGAGAGAGAGAGAGAGAGAGAGAGAGAGAGAGAGAGAGAGAGAGAGAGAGAGAGAGAGAGAGAGAGAGAGAGAGAGAGAGAGAGAGAGAGAGAGAGAGAGAGAGAGAGAGAGAGAGAGAGAGAGACAGAGAGAGAGAGAGAGAGAGAGAGAGAGAGAGAGAGAGACAGAGAGACAGAGACAGAGAGAGAGAGCGCTGATTGAAACCAGATAAGGACAGAATGGAGGTGTAGAGTGGAGTAATGAGGTTCCTGCAGTGTGTGTTTGGTTTAGGTGATTACAGACGCCCCGCTCCAGATCACAGAGAAAACAGCTCAGCACACACTGTCCCCAAACCTTCACCCTTCACAACGCAGGCTTTAGTAAGCGTACTGGACTGCAAAACAAAATAACGCAAAAAAAGTTTGGAGAAAGGCCTATTAAATATTAGTTTTCTCAGCTGCTGAAACACAAACTCTTCTCAAACGGGAAAAAACCCCACACTGATTCTCAGCCTTTAGGACACACTCTCCTCCAGTGACGGGGTGAAGATCATGTCTTCCTCTGAGATGCGTTGGTGTTTTTTCACTTTTAGCGTGTGCAGGATTCGTGTGAAGTTTTGGAGCCGAAGTTTTGAAAGCGCGTGAAGAGAACCCTGCAATGATTATATTCATGTGTGCCTCTCAGACTGAAGATGCATCCAGAAGAGCAGCGTGTCTGGAGCGGGAACCAAGCGTGAAGAAACCTGCGGCATCTGCTCTTGAGTTCATCACACCGCTCTTATTCACGATTCACCTCTTCACGGCGTTCACACGCAACCGGCTCCTGGACTGAAGAGTTTTTATGTTCTAGTGGTAAATACTCTAATGTTATGACGCTGACTTTTGGTTCAATTTCGGTTGCGACGTCAGGCGACCAAAACTCAGCGTAAACTCGACGTCTAATGTTAGCGTTTAAGCGACGTTGTTTAGTTATTTTTAGGTTGTGTAACCAAAATCCAACGTTAAGTCAACGTCAGCCCAATATTCATCCAAAATACACCGTCGGTCACCCCGGTGTCATATAGACGTCTGACAGGATTGCTCTGATAGTGTGAAGTATGTCCTGGACTCTTTAAAATAAAGTGTGAAGATATTAAACAGACACCTAACCCTATACTCTACCGACTCTTGAGGTGAACGTCTCAGCTTTCTTCCTCCTCCTCATCGTCTAGTCACTTGTGCACGTCTTTGGATCGCATCCCAACTGCTTTGGTGCATTCATGTAACTTATCATCAGTTACTAATATCACGTTTCTCAAAATCCGTTTGTTGGTTTCTCTGAGCAGTAGTCTCACCATTATTTCGTGGTACGAGTCGTTACTGTAAATGCCAAACGGTTGAATCATGCATCTTGACTTTCTCTGATGAAGAAATAGTTCGCACCTTGTTCGTGAGACTTTTCCTTCTCATGGCACAGATAGCGTACGCTTTTCGAGTGAAGTTTCAGCCTTTTGCAGGAAATCCGTTGTTTGGTGCTGTTTGTACAAACTGATTTGAGAAATGCACACTTCTTAGCAAATACTGAGGACGATTCGAGAAGTGCACCGAAGCTGTTAACTTACTAAATTAAAAGAAGAGTGGAGTCGTGTTCCGGTGACTCTTTACACAAAGAGCTTGTGTTCTAAAGCAGTGATTACCGAAAGAGGAGGAGGCCTATGTTTGCAGAGCTTCCGAACGCCGAGGACCTCTGTATTCTCACTGAATTGTATCGCAGCAGAACGACGGAGGAATTATCATATCAAAGGTAACGTTAAGATCAACGTAAGGCTGTCGGTTTCTCCGTAACGCTTCGGCTTTCGGCGGCGGCGCGCGCCTCCCGAACTGCAGGGACAGCGTCGCGAGCGCAGCGCACTTCAATAAGAGCGCGCGCGCGCGCGTGCCGCGCCTTTGAAAAGTTTGTCAGCGTGACAGCGTCACCGGGGTTTCTGACACCATCTGTCACGCCGCTGTCAGCCCTTATCAGCCCGCGCTCCCGAAGTTTGCGCTCGCAAATATTCCGCCAAATATTAACATTCTCCCAGCTGTCTGGGGAGAAATATGAAAGTGTTCAATAATCTCTCTCGGTTTTATCTGGGAGCATCCTTCATCCGAGAGCTCGACATTGCGGATTTTCATCCCTCACTCAAATGAAAAAGAAGGATATTAATGTTTTGATGCTCATCTTTTTGAAGACGAAGCGTGGCGTGCATCGGCGCTGACAAGCCAGGCGTTAGAGCCGATTCTCTGCTCAATATTTGCCCGAATTATTTCAGCGCACCCCGGGTTAAACGGCGGCGTCAAAAATGACTGCAGATGAATTCGTTTTGTGCGTGAGACAATAGCACGGGGACGCGGGGGCGGCTTACATGCGCCGTTTAATTGCATTACAAGACCCACATTTAAGAGAAGAATGCAAAACAGCAGAGGCGCGATTTTACAGCGGACGCGCGCGCGAACAAGAGCCTCCAACCTCAGATCGATTTGAGCATATCAGTCACAATGCCCTATCAGCGAGGTGCAGGGTAACCTGATTTTAGGCCGAGTTATGGGATTTGAGCGCGGGGCGGAGGGCTTCCGCGCTCCAACAAAAGGCCCGCGTTAATCGCTGGCAGCGGCGCGGCGGCGCTCGGAAAGCCGGTTACGCAGCGCTCGCTTGCCGAGGAAACGATTGCGCGATCCGCGAGGAGCCGGCTGCCACTGGCGATGTTCTTCCCGCGGCTGTACTTGTCAGGTGTAATCATTTTGTTGTGCTTAATGTTTTATGCAAATGCGCTCGGGTAGGGTTGTTTGGGGGCCTGTGGGTGTGCGGCGCGCGCGTCGCATCACGGGGGTGTGTTGTTGTTGTTTTTGCAGCCGCTCGGAAAATAATATTTGCATTCCTCTGAACGCCTCGCCCTGATTATTTCCTTTTTTTTTACTTCAGGGGTTTGCGAGAGGCCGCGGGACACAGGCTTCTTGATGATGCAGGAGCGGCCTTCTCATCCTCACCTGTGCGTCACTGAAGCCACACACACACACACACACACACACACACACACACACACACACACACACACAGACACACACGCGGTCCTGGCTGGTGTACAGTTAGTCATGTTCAAATGTAGTTGCTCCATGCAAAGCCAAAAATATTTCCATTAGCGCTTTCACTACAGCATTGAAGTAGACTGCAGCGGCGCGGAGCGTGAAGACAACACATCAAGACTGTAAGACAAATGTATGGACGACTGGATTAACGACTCAATTAGATTCAAGTGCCCTGGAAGCTTGTATTAATGCAATTATGACAACTGCACTGAAATCACTTTGGTCAGAGAAAGACGCGATGCTGATTTTTAACAAAATGATGATTGAAGCAATGTCTTCTAACACTTACATACTATCAGAAACCTATTCTTCTAACCCTAAACCTACCCTAGCAGTCTACTCTGAGAGCTATAGACACACACACACACACACATCCCCAAAGCCAGACACTGTGTTTAAAGAAAACCCAGAGTATCCCGCTCGTAATAATGGCTTTCTGGTGGCGTTCATGCACCTCACAACTACCATCTCTGCAGCGTGATTGAACGCAGCGTCAGTCCAGGAAGCTCCATATCTGATTTGTGACGGGAATGCAGACGAGGGACAGACTGGACACTGCTGTTTAACAACGTACCAATTGCTCCAAATGTCTCCAAGAAGACTCAGTTCTGATTCCTGTGAATTGTGAAGATGACGTGATCTGTAACCTTTATTCGGTGTATCTGGGTCTACATTAGTCGCAGTTCGTGCCTTGTTAACATAATGCAGCTTAATTTTTTGTTATCATTCATACACGCTCCCGATGCATAAAATAACGCAGTCTGGTAACACTTCGCCCGTCACACAGCAGACGTGTTGGTTGCTGCTTTATTAACGGCGCTCTGGCAAAATAATATTTCCTGTTATATTATCTGTCAACACTGACCAGTGCAATCGCAGCCATGAATTAATGCCTAAAGCCGATTATTTCTCTCCGTGAATAAGGAAGGCAATCATCACTAAAAATCAATGAAGAGGAAAATATCCCAGGCACGGAGCAAATGTAACATGGCCTGCAGTAAACTCCTTCCCCTTTAACCGTTTTATTTAGCCGATATCTCTTTTATGGTTCATTATCATCATCAGATGTGATGTGAAAATCAAAAGCGAGTCTGTAGCCTGAGGTTTCTCTTCATTTCTGCTGACAGACGGACTGCAGGTGAGGCCGGCTCGCTCTTATTCTCTGACCTCTTTATAAAGCCGGCTTGTTTCTAGACGGTATCGGCGGGTTTATTTCCCAGTCCGCTTCCTGGGAGCTGCTTTCAGGAGACACCGCCCGGCGTGTTTTGATGGAGCCATCAAAGATCATAAAACAGTCATATTTGGGTCCATTAAACAGCCGTGTTTGGGTCGGCCAGGTGCCGAGTTAAACCCCGCTAAGATGAGTTTGGGCGTACCGCGCCGTGATGTTTCACTTTCTTCTGAAAGCGTAATGAGGGCAGAGATTTACACGGCGCTCTGTAATCACATCAGATTGCTCATCTGATACGGAGGCCTTCAGAAAGTTCACCTCCATTACGGGCCTGTACCGCTGGTAATGACATTGCGGCTGCGATCGTTCCTCTAGTAAGTTAATAACAAATATGAGGCCATTGATTAATGTCTGCGGTTGTTGTGTGTGTGTGTGTGTGTGTGTGTGTGTGTGTGAGGGGGGATCTACTGTCTTCAACTACCAGCGAAATCTCTTGATATTACAGGTCATTTATCATCTCCCTCTGACATGCTCATAAAGCAGAACATACAGTAATTAATTTTGCCAGAGAGAGCGAGACAGTCGCTGAGAGAGAGACAGGGATGAGTGAAATGGCAAACATTGGCTCCAAACAAACACAGGGTTATTACGCTGTCACAGAAGTTTGAGCGCAGGCCTCGCACGCGTCTGATAAAACACCAGAGAGTGCCTTTCACGTACCGGAGGTGTGAGACCACGCATGAAGAAGCCCATCAGCCGGCAGACAAGAAAAACACCACCAGCTGACCTCTCTGTACCAGCGTCCACTTCATAGTGCGCACTTAGCGCTGAGCAGCACGCGCCCAAACCTTCTTCCCAGTTCTGTCTTCTTCATTTTTAATGATCTGAATTCTATCGCTCATTTTTAGTAATCAAAAAGACCCTAAACGTGGCTTACAGGGGAATGCGTTCGGGGCTGAAAAAATACGAAAATCAATTAATATTTTACAGACTTGACTTTTATGTCGGCAACCACACACTTTTTTTGCGGCGATACCGCAGCCGCATTTACATCCCAGACTTTTTATGGGATTTTATTGTATTTTTTCACCACATGAAAAGTTTATTGACGCTTATTGAGCTTCCACAAAAAAGCGTTCAGTCAAAGGTTCCTCTCTTTCTTTGCGTTCTGGAGAATCTTCTTTCATTTCAGCGAAGCTTCAGTGTTGAGGCTTCTTTACAGACTCATTTAGACCCTTTTAAAAAGGTTTTTTATAGCATCTTGATAGAAAGCTGCCCCTCTTCTCTTAACAGTATATTTCATGCAGCATCTGAAACTCGAGTTCGATCTGTCATTAGATTTTCTGTGACGCCGCTTTGCTGAAATCATCTGCGAGTCTGAGGCGTAATACATCACTGGATGCGCGGCGTACAGAAACACTTCACAAGATTGTGCTAGCACACAGAAAATAAGCCCTCAAATATCAGCGAGGGAAGATAAAACCCTCTTTTCTTGGCTTTCATATGAAAACGCAGCGCTGGGCTTTGAAGAGGGTGGGCCTGCCGAGGACACGAATGTTTTTAATCACGCTGTCCTCCAGCGAGACGGCCTGCATTCACAGCGCTCATCTGGAGAGGAGGACATTTGTTTGACACCGTCTTTAAACGCTACAGCCTTCAGACGCAGAGCTGGGATATTTATTTCACTAACCTTCACCCCGCCGAGAGAAACACGCTTCACACTTCCTCAACAAACAGCGACTTACAACCCCGCCGCCGTTTGTTTTCAGCCACCGAACATGTTCAGCCTGTGTTTGTCGGCTTTGTCGTGGGATGTTTGACTAGTTCCCACAAACCCTGATGCAATCTGACTTGACTCTGAGGAAAGCGTCGCTGCAGACTGCACACGAACCAGCCTCCACGAGACGGCCTCTCAAGCATCGGCTCGCCCCAACATCATGTCAGGAACCCATCTCAAACTGTCCCTGGAGGGCTTTCACCAAACCAAGATCGCAATTTGATATTTACACGTAAAAAAGTGTTCGATGCACGTACGCTGGGCTCATTAAATATGGAAAAGCGTAACATGCAAAATTCATCTTTAACATGCAAAGCTATTCATTCACCCAAAAATGAACGTTCTGCCTCGATGTTGTTCTGAACCCGTAAGTCTTTCATTCTTCTTTGAAAATCAAATGAAGGTACTTTTATTGGAAGCTGACAGATTTATGGCCCTCCATTGAAAGACCATTAAACTAAAACTTCCTCCTAAGAGCCGTAAGAATCAAGTGGTTTAATGCAGAATCACTTCATGCGACAGACAGATTTCATTTATAAAGAATCATGAAAAAACAATCATGAAATCACGAATGTTCACTGAGCTGCGTAACATGCAAAGTTCATCTTTAACAGGAGACGCTGCAGTTTTTCACGCACCTGTCAAGTTTGAGATTTGGGGCTCTTTGGCTTTTGGGTTTCAAAAACCCCTTTCTCTATTTGTGTCCGCAGGTTTACACTTTCTTAAAGGCTGTTTTCTCAAAACCATTTTTTTTCTCCTGCATTGAGGCATAAATTTCCACTTCAGTAGCACTTTATATTTTTTAACCCGGGCTATATCCTAAAGGTATTTACGTAGATATTTACTCATATGTAATTTACTTGATCATAAACAACGTTTTAATCCCCCCGTAAATTGTGAAAATATAGTGCTAACATTTTCTGAATTATAGTGACAAAAACAAGAAAGCCAGAATGCCCTCTGTTAAAACGGTTGACTGTAATAGGTCAAAAATAATAAGAAGAAAGCCAAGAAATTTAAAACCGACATCGGTGTTGAGAAACTATGCACGAGCGCATATTTAATCCAATAATTTAGCATATCTGACCCTAACATTTTACTTTCAATACAAAAAATGCAGGTATCAATGTAATCCATCAGAGGGGTGAGGAAGGTGAGGAAGCTGATAACTATTAGTTGTTTTATCTCCAGGACCCCTCCGGACTAGCTGTTGACCCGGGCTTTGAGTTTCGGAGACTTGGAGCACGCTGGGAACAGGACGGCTCACGGCTGCAGCGTTTCAAGCAGGACTGAAGCTCCTCGTCCTTCATGCTTCCTCACCCATTGGTCACGGAGCTGTGGGACGCTGGGAGACGCAGGTGGTTCTCATTTCTTCATCTCTCGGTGGCGTGTGGGTTTAGGTGACTCTGACAGGCCTGCGCTCATGTTTATCTGCAGCGTAAAGCAGCGCCCGGTGAGCGGAGCCTTTAAGAGATCGCTTCGTTTCAGAGAGCGAGGAGTGAGAGGATCAGAAGTCATCTGCTATGTTTTAATCATCATTCTGAAAAAAGTGTTGTTAAAAATGTTGCTTTTGTTTCAAATAAAACTGATCCACGGTTAAGTGCTGGGGGAAAAAAAGATTGCATGAAGCTAGAATAAAAACAGAGGCTCTTTCTTTCTTTTGACATATTGCCTTTTTAGAGATTCACACAATTCAATATTCTGAAAGTTTGTGAAAATAAATAAATAAATGAGTACATATTTTTTGTTGTTTTCATTTCATTTTTGCTGTCATAGTTTTTCTTAGATTTGTAGGTTTACTTTATTTCAGTTTTTATTTCCAGTTAGATGTGCTTTTTTTAGTGCTTTAATTAAAATGTTTGCATGTTCATATTTGAGCTTTATTTTAGTTTTAGTTAACAGTAATAACCCCGGGGTGAACTATCCCTGATACTATGTGCATTGTTAAAAAAACAAACAAACGAAATAAATAAATACTAATTTTACTGTACTTTGATAATTGACTAATGCATTGATCTTGTTAAATAATTGTAGTAAATATGCTCCAATATCAGCAATATAACAAAAACAGAACATCTACTTAAAGCATTTTATAGTTGTATAAGGAATACTTTCTATTAAAAGGCGATTGCTCCTCAAACAACTTCTGAAAATCACAAGCTCCAGTCCGATTGGCCGGATTCCTCAAGCTCCACCCAGGTTTACATCAGGGCCATTTTGCATCATTAAATTAATGTAAATAAATAAACGTTTTGTAATTTCGATCAAGACATTTTCTAGCAATTAACTGCCGCTTTTTGTCCTTCCAGTCGACACACGTCTCCGTGATTGCACTCCGAAACGAGGCCGGTTCTCCCGTGACCTCCAGCGCAGACCCGCACCAGCAGCACAATGTCATGGAAATCAGGAGCGCGTGACATTGACGGCTCTGTAATTCCACCTCGGTGATTGACTTCATGACGGCTGGAGTGACACGAGCGGTGGTTATGCTTTCACGCCGAGCCCAAAGTTTCCTGTGAGAAAGTGTGCAGGAGCAGGCTTGAGGAGGAGGGCGTTTGTCGACAGCGCCGGGGAGCCGCTCACCTCCCAGCTTTTAATGGCACAGAATTACAGGCCTGGCTGGAAGGCAACAACCGGCTTAAAGCGGGAGACGTTGACAGGAATGACACGGCCACTTTCTGCCTCCATTAGAGCCGCCGGCGGCTCTCAGAGACCTGACGTGGACATCCCGCTCCTCCTCCTTGACCATTATCCTCTGACACCTCTTATTTTCATATTGACACGTGTTTAGAGCCGTCAGGAAATCAGGCTTCCTGACATTTAGTACACGCTTTTAATGACAACACGGCGAGACTGAGACGAGCAGAAAGGAGAAAACTAGACGAGTAGACAAGAAAGAAACAGCTCAGAATCCACACGCATTTCTTGTTTTTTGACGAGCTGAAACGACTCGCACCGGTAACATTCAGATAAATTAATTTATCCATTTGTTGCAAGCAAATCCTCAAAGCACCTTATAACTATCCCATTTTACTCTTAATTATTAATGCGCATGTTTGTAGGTAAAACATTTTTACGGCACAGTGTAGTAAAATGTATTTGAAAAACTCTCTAAAAAGCGCTCTAAGTGACTGTAATGTGCCTTTGTGTCGCCATCAGAACAGTAAGATCAGCCTCGAGTCCGAGTGTGAAGACGTGCTCTGAAGCGTGTGCACGGCGGCAGAATATTTCATTTTTAGTTAAGAGCTCTCGATCTTCATCACTGAAGCAAATCAATGACAACACACATGCACCAAAAACATTTATGCACAATATATGCATTCAAAAATACATTTTATGGGTCATAATGATTTCAAATAGTTGCATCTAAGCCAAATATCGTCCTATCTTAATGAACCACAAATCAATGGCTTTTCAATCTCAGTTATGACTGGTTTTGTGGTAACATGAGCATTTTTTTTCTCTAGAACTTGGCCTATCCGGGTTACTTCTTAAACAAACACACTCGTATCTTGCACGTAACTAAACCGCTCTTATCCTTTCATGCACAGTCTACAGTTTTCTGCACTTTATTATTCTTCTAGCTAGAATCAGAAGTGCTGCACGTTGACTTCAGCACAGGAAAGGACGCTGGACGCTTCCCTCTCTCTCTCACACACACACACACACACACACACACACTCCAGAGCGCTCGTACACTCCACCACACTCTCAGTGAATCGTGAGCACTTCCCTGGAAATCCCTGGATGCTTCACAGGACCGTGTGGTGAGCTCCTCTGGGCCGGGGCGTGAGCCCAGCTCAAGAGTCTGGAGGTGTAGATCAGTCCCCGAGGAGCGGATAATCCATAATTACAGCAGCTGAGATTAGTTACTCTAAAGCCCCATGAATTCCTCTTCACATGGAGAAACAATGGCGAGCGCTTTCCCCCACGACGCACAGGAAGCGCCTTTCTGCAGGTAAAAGGATAAATAATGTGCATTGAGATGTGATTTGATCAGCGGTCTCAGCACTAGTTAGGCGTGCATTGAAGCTGGTTTAAGCTGGTCTTGACTCCAGTTTAAACCAGCGCGCACGCTTCAAAACATACAGTACCTAACAGCATAACGCAGGGTTTTTTGACGGGGAGTATTGTAGGAGAAAAACAACAACCTGCACAGGAGAATTATGGGTAGAAGCGTTGACAGCCTGTGATGTAACAGGAAAGATTTGAGATTTTGAGCACTTATGATGTATTTTCTTTCTGCCAAACCAACATCAAACTGACTCGCACACAAAGGCCTATGTGAAGAGGAATTAAAGCTGTGTGTCTGTGCGTGATGGAGGCTGAGCTCGTTAGCGCTGTGATGGATGAGCTGCTGTCACTCATTAAACGCCGTTTGTGTGTTTATTATCGGCCGCGCAATTAGCACACGACGGTCCGAGCGGCCGGGTATTTTTAGACCGGGTTTGATTTCAACCCGAGATGACATCGAATGAGAGACGTCCCGCGAGATCTCTTCAGCTGCCGGACCGCTTTTTACCATCGCAAGAAGAAATGATGCGTCCCTAAATTTAGACGCGCTTCCCATTGTGCGGAAAAATTCATTTCCAGCCTTTGAACGATGAAACGCAGGACTATTTGTGGACGAACGCGCTGCTATTTTTGCATGCCGTGTTGTGTCTATTTACAAACCTTTTTTATAAAAAGCACGGCAAGACCGTTATAACGGTGACAGAATTAGCATCAAACCTCATCAAAAACAGCAGCGTGGAGAAATAAGGGCAGGTTCACGACTCCACATCCGTCAGGACGCTGACATTTGCTGCTTTTATCAATCGGATTGTTTATTTTAATTAGATTCAATATTGGGTCGTGATAATGAAATGTAAATGGAGTCCTGCAAATGATCAAAATAAAGCAGGTGTGTATAATTAGATGTATCTATTGGAGAGTGACAGAACAATTAGTTTTACAATTAGCTTCATATCTGGACACTGTCAACAAAAGTCAACCGTTCTCCAAAAGTGCAGAAAGTATAAAGGTTTAATTAAAGTACAATTCAGATCTCAATTAATGGAGTCCGTCAGAAGAGAGAGAGAGAGAAAGACAGGGACGCTTCACCTGTGTCCATCATATGTGTCTCTAAACACGGAGATCTCTAATTAAATCACGCTTATTATATGCTGCTTTCTCAGAACGGACACCTTTATTCCTCAAAGATGCGTTGAATGGATCAAAAGTGGCCGTGAAGGCGTTTACGATGGTGCACGTTTCAAACAAATGCTGCTGTTCTGAAATATATGACGGTTTCTGACTCTGATAATAATCAGAAATGTTTGTGGAGCGGTAAATCAGTATTAAAATGATTCCTGAAGGATCGTGTGACGCTGAAGACTGGAGGAATGATGCTGAAACACACACTTTAACACACACTCACAGAGAAAACAGCCGCATGACCCGCTAAAAACACTTCACTGTCTTTACTGTATTTTTGATCAAATAAATGCAGGTGAACAGAAGATATAATCTGTGTGTTATAAAGCGGACGTGATCAAACTGTGTCTGAATACAGACCAACGAACAGCACAAAACCTCTAAATATGAAACGAAAGCCGACTTTCTTTCTTTTCTTTTGTTTGTGTTCTTACTGTGAAGCGAAGCTCTTTCTTACAGGAGCGTCACCAGCGCCGGACTCGTGGTAGTGTTTGTCCTCGGACAGACTCTAAATCACGCAGCGATCCGGTCATTATTTCGTGCGACTCTACATGCATCTGTATTTCTGTGAGTCCCCTGCTTCCGCGCCGCAGAAGACGCCTTCGTGTGAAGGATGGCACACTTTCAACGAGCCCAGGATATTTATAGTGTCTCAAAAACAAGCCAGACAGGACTATAAAAGCATGTAAATAAAAAGACAGAAGAAAGGTCTCCTCTGACGCGCTGTCACGCTGAGCTCCACCGAGCAGCGAGTGTGTGTTTGTCTACTGCAGAGATGTTTAGTGCATTCACGCCCTCGACGACTCAACGCTATTAGTGTGTTTAACCAGCAGGCGTGGGGTCAGAGGTCAAGCACCGATCCGCACACGCTCCTCAGCTTCAGGATGCTAATCTTCTCGTGTGATCAATGAAACGTGTGTGTGTGTTAGAGGAGGTGAGCGCACACACACACACACACACACAGCTATCTTTCTAAAGGATACACACTGATACAAAGCGATCTCTAGCTCCTTCCCCTAAACCTACCCATCGGTAACTAGTGTCTGTCTCTAACCCACGTACAACCTGATCCCTACAACAGGCCTTTAAAGGGCTCTCGGGAAGTGAGGACGGGCAAAATGATGATCTAGAACTCAAACCGGCCCTCACAAATATAGCTGTACAAACACACACACACACACACACACACATGCATGCACACACACACACACACACACACACACATGCACACACACACACACACACATGCATGCATGCACACACACACACACACACACATGCACACACACACACACACACACACACACACACACACTCACACACACACACACATACATGCATGCATGCACACACACACACACACACACACATACATGCATCTCAATTTAGATGCGCAGTACTCTAAAAAAAAAAATCACAATTACTGCACTTCTATTACAAATAAATGTATTAAATTACATTGCTTTATGAGACATTCATATTACATATTTATACAGTAAACCCTAACACATAGTCACACGGTAAAATGACATTCACTTTAGAAATCCGGTTAAAAATTAAAAAAATGGACCACAAGGATTTTTATACAACAATAAAAAATATATTTAGAACTTCAAAATCTAGAGTGAAATAGATCTAAATTGCTTTAGTGTTATGAGACGTGCAAAATCATATTACATTTTCATAGCATAACAGCATGAGCCATCATTTCATCAATTTTAGGATTTATCTTAAAAAGATAGGTTATCAGGCATTTTTAAGTAATAAATACGAATTTAGAGTTTTTACAGAATCAAGAGTGAAATAAATGTCTTCTGTATTTTTACAGCTCGGGCCACAATAAAATACATTTTAGAGTTTCGATTAAAAGGACAATTTTAAAAGGTTTACAGGAATTGAAATGACATATTTAGTTTTTGGATTCTAATCCAGAACGCATGCTGCGAAATAAATATTTTTTGTATATGATTTGAATAATATCTTGTCAGAGAGGAGCCTTAAAGGTCCGCCGTGTCTGCCGCATCCCGTCTCTCTCCGCTCGAGTCTAATGAATCATGATAGAGCTGCTAAATGGATCATGAATGAATCCAGTTTACATTTGAGTGATAGAGCTCTCGTTTGATTGGTCTCCCACGAGACCGCCCTGCCATCCTCTATAGCCCCTTTAATTGGTCATTTGACACGAGGAACCTGACCGAGGAACCGAGGACCAGCCGAGACGTTTAACCCCCGAGAAGAAGAACAGAAGGAGCTCACGAAGACACCCAAAACAGACTCGGGGCCAGAGAAGCAACACGTTCATTCTGATAGAAAGAATCAGATAGATTTACCCCAAAAACACACCCTTCGGAGGAGAGGCTGCTCTCAGCGGCTGCTGAACATGAACGGTGTGTGTTACTCAGGACACGTTCACTGCAGAGCGCGCGCACACACACACACACACACACACTCACACACACACACACACACACACACACACACACACACACACACACACACACACACACACACACACACACACACACACACACACACACACACACACACACACACACACACACACACACACACACACACACACACACACACACACTCACACACACTCACACACACACACACTCGGGTCAGAGCGCAGAGGTGCAGCGGGTGGCCAGCAGGGGACAGTAGTAAGTTACGGACGGATGCAGGCGCCTGCAGGAAAACTGCAAACAAAAGACTTTCTTTGTTGCTCCAGATAATGAAAGAATGCCGGAACAGCTACTTCACAAAAGATCCGCACAACAGCAGGACCAGTAACACACAGAAACAGGCCGAGTTTATAAGATCACACCCGAACACAGAAACAGCTCACACTCCCAGAGGAGCAGCGCAGGCGGTGTGTGTGTGTGTGTGTGTGTGTGTGTGTGTGTGTGGGGAGGTGTCATCCGCTTCCTGTAATCAACACACACTAAAACACGGCATTTATTTTATAGTTAAGAAGGAAATAAAAACAAAAAAAATGAAGCTGAAAATTACATGAGATATAACAAACATTAGAAATGATGGAAATTGTTCACAACGAGTTGAACACAACTGTCAATAAACAGCGTTTCTTCTGTTTTTATATCCACACACACACACACACACACACACACACACACACACACACACACACACACACACACACACACACACACACACACACACACACACAGTATTCAGCTTCCTTCTAGCAATATTTTTCTGCTGATATTTACTCATCTATAAACAGAGGGAAATAAACTTGTTAAAATGGGAAGATTTGAATTAAAAATATAGAGACTGTACATCATTTTTTGTTTTGTTTAAATAGTACACTATATTAAATAGTACAAAATAGTACAAGATATTTCTTATAAATGTAAATTATTAAATAAAATGGTAAATCTATTTGCACAGAAAACCTAAAATATCTCGAACAGTTTTTGCAATTCTGCACAAATACAAAAAAAATGCTTTTGATGTAACCCTTTTTTTATTCCTCGTTGGTTTTACTTAAAACGTGTTCTTCATATAAAACACCGAATCTCTTTTATTGTGACGCTGATAATAAGAAAGAGACCCCGAAGAACAGAGCAGCATGAATGTGTGTCTCTCTAAAGTCCAACACTTCGACTGTAATACATGTAATAAATAGAAGGTGTATATTAATATGCAGCGCAGCTCGACACACACACACACACACACACACACTGTCTGTTATAATAATGAGTGTGTTATTATGAGCTGGCAGTGTTTGTGGCTGCTATCAGCGCCGCTCTTCAAACACAAACACATTTGTCAGAGTTATTGACCTTTATCTCTGCACTTTCTTGACAGCCTTCTCCAGTTATTGACAATACAAACACAGGGCAAAGCATAACCTTTCATTTAGCCCCCCGTCTCTCTCTCTCTCTCTCTCTCTCTCTCTCTCTCTGAATGTGTTCAAATGAGACGCCGCACAAAGCCTCGGCTCGTATCTGACATCCCTCCCTGCCTTAGATTTGACTGGATAATGTCATTAGAGACACGATGCCCGGGATCTCCGTCACGCTGAGACTCGGCGGGCTGTTTGTTTGCGCGCGGTGTCACGAATATCACGGGCTCTCGAGCGTCGCGTGCAAACATCACCCGGAAAACAGAGAGAGAGACAGAGACAGAGACAGAGAGAGAGAATCCCGGGAGCAGAGGAGGAAGAACTCGGACACTCCGGCCTCGGACGGTAATAGATTCATTTACCGAGCTTAAAAAGCCAGGCGCGATGAAGATAAACGAGAGAAAACAGTCGGAGGACGGGCCTGAGAAACACGTGCATCTCCTTCCGAGGCTCGCCGTTAATCATCTCCAAACAAAGACATCAAACAATATTTGATAATGAGAAAAATGCCTCCAGGATATTAGAAATGATGGCGAAAAAAAAAAAAAAAGTCAGCGTGAGGCGTGACCACACACACACACACACACACACACACACACACACACACACTAATGATAGAGAGATAGATATATATGCTTTTCTGTCTTAGATTTTTTTTTCTTGCTTCCAGCTAAAATGTCAAAAAATCATTAAATCAAGAAGGACTTTTCGAGACGAGTAAAAATGATTCTCTTGTAAAAATGATTCAAATGTAATAGAAAAGTAAAACATTAAGTGTCTTTTTGCTTAAGAACAAGCTAAATAATGTATCGGTGCGGTAAGCAAAATAATATTATTTCAAACAGAAAACAAGTTTATTTAGCTTTTTTCCCCCCAAATAAAAACCCACCTGATTTTAACAGGTTTTTTTCTTTTCTGAAAACAAGGCAAAAACCATTTTTACTTGTCTAGAAAATCCTTTTTGGCTTTTAGACATTTTGCCTGGAAGCACAGCGAAGCTAGAAAAGCGTG
>NC_056715.1:17257041-17274541 GCF_018831695.1 Puntigrus tetrazona | reverse complement strand
ACGTAAATAAAAACGTTTATTTTGGATGTGATTGATCACAATCGTTTTATTGCACTAAATAATTATACTACTGCTAATAATAATTGTATTATTGATATTGTTATTATTATTGCAAATTAAATATATAAAAATGACACAAGTAAAAATAAAATTAATATTAAAAAGTGTAATACTGTAATATTATTATAATAATAATAATACAATTTATTAACACTCATTTAATATTAATATTTTCATTTAATTTTATGAACGCATTATAATATAAAATGACAACACTGATGTTAATTGCTGTACTTTATAAAATTAAATCAGAGCTTTTGGAGAAAGCCATTCTCTAAATTAGTCGTGCTTCTTACTGTGATGTTTTATTAGAGCAAATATCTAGAGACACAAGACCCGACGCACTTAAACTCAAGCCTGTGTTTTATTAATCTGATCTACTATCGTCAAATAGCGCTTTCGTATGGTGAATATGTTGAGTGTGTGTGTGTGTGTGTGTCCGTGACAATGAGAGCGTGTCTTTATTGAATGTAACACATGTAATCCCGGCAGACCCCCGAGACGCCGCCGCTCTTCAGAGGTCACTTAGAAAGTCATATGAAGCAGGAGCTTCCTGTTTTCATCGTGCTGTAATCACAGCTAGAGTCCGGCCCCCGAGTCCCGCAGGAATACACGTCCACCCTCAGCGCAGCGCTCTTATTGGCGTCAGCAGTTTGCAGAATGTAGTGTGTATTAGTCTCGTGCCCCAGATGTGCTGCTTTATATGCCATTGTCCTCCTGGAATATCCTGATATATGGCCTCGCTCGTTCGCGCTCGCGCCGTGTTTTGTCTTGCAGGCAGGTTCAGAGCTAGCGGTTCTTCTTCTGACTGCCTGAAGTACAACCCAAACCCAAGCCGGACGGGTTTTACTAGACCTGCGCGCTGTATCGGTCCAGCATCGAGATCACTAATATTTAGATGTATTTACATGTATACTTTTATATTCCTTTAATTTATATGTGCATACATTTATTATATAAACACATAATGTCCTTAAATATACATGCATGCATGCATATATTTATATATATATATATATATATATATACAATATGCATGCATTTGCTCGTTTTTAACCATTTTAAAAAATTAAAGATCGCATTGCAATTAATCTTAATTAGTCAAACTGCAGCTGGATTATTGGGACAACACTAAGAGACAGATCTACAGATCTGATTTATTCTACTAAAATTAAAACTTTCATTTTTCCTTCCATGTTTGTATAATTTTCAATAATTATTATGTAAGTGAAATTGTTGTTTTTATACGATTTTATATCCAGTCAAATTTAAATAAACGTTTTATAAGACTGTAAGTAAATAAAATAAATAAATAAAGTCGCATTCAAATAATTAGGCAAGATAAATCAGAATTTAACAATAAAACATAATGAGAGAAAATAAATTAGGGCTCTAAACATTGCTGCATTTTTAACAAATGGATGTGATGTGATGAAGATGCTTGATTTTAATTAGTTAAACATGCTTTTTGATAAAAATGAAAACAGAAAAAAGGGCACTGTTTAGAAGCTAAATCATGTCATAATGTGTGTGTCTGTAAGTATCTGTGAACAACTGAGAAAGAAAACCCATGTGTAACAGTGTCTTATAGGAAAAAACCTAGCTTTAACACAGATTTATTACATTTAATTTATACAGTTGTTTTACATTTGATTATTCAATTTCTGTACGTGAATACGGTTAGGCTTACCTGAATAATATAAAGCATTCTTTATTTCACTTCATTCATCTAGGCTTATTTTCTAGCCCAGCTGCAACTAGGCGGATCATTTCCAGTGAAATTCAGAGACCTTTCCAGACATTTCAGTATTTTTTTTTTGCTTTTTTTTATTCTGCAGTGTACTGTATGTTGCAGAAAAACCAAATATGGCGACGTGCGTCTTTTCCCCAGCGCTCAGACAGTGATTGTGCTCGTCCAATGAGCTGAGCGGCGCTCTGGAGGCCTGCTGATTGGTCTGGCAGGAATCTGGGCTCTTAAGACACAACACATCGACGGGGCCATCCATCATCTGGTAGCGTGCGCTCAGGCCTGCCAATACAGCCCCGTTCTAGAGGCAGAGCCGGCTCTTCTGTCCTTCCTCATCCGTTCTGTCAGAGCAGCCCTGAGCTCATCTCCTGAACGCCGCAGCGCTGCGCGCACACACACACACACACACACACACAGGTTTAACCTCGGCCTGTCCTTACACACACACATCTATAGGTGCCATGTTCATACAGTGATGTGTGTTGAGCATACTGCTTTTTTGTTAGCAGCGTTCACGTCAGAGGATGATCATGTGTTTGTTGATGCTTTAAATGCACTGGAGCTTAAATGAGCTCAAGGCAGGATGGATTCTGATTGGCTGTCAGTGTTTTGAAAGCGATTTCACTCAGAGATATTATAGTTAACTACAATAACAACAAAAATAGCTGAACATACACATATATAGTTAAGTAAAAGTATATAGTCCAAAAACTGAAAATACACAACAAAATGATTTAGATCAAATAGAAATAGAATCAAATATAAAATGTGAATTTTGTTTTAATAATAAGAGATTATTCCAAATATTCTTAAAGCTATAATAGGCCGTGAGGGCTAATAAAGCGTTCCAGTGATGTTGTGAAGAGGTCGAGTGTTTGGATCTCAAGTGAATTTGCTTTATTCATTTTGTCAAGAAAATGAGAAAGTGGTGTTCGCCTGCAGTGCTGGTCTCCTCAGCCGCTGTTTGAGTTCTCTCCGCCGTGTTGCTAAGGTGTTTTGGGTGGTTGCTAAGGCAGTGCAAGGCTGTTTCTGACTAGTGCAACTGCAAGTCAATAGAGACCTCCTCCAATGATCTACCGCAGCGATTCCTCCGCTGAAACTCTTAAATATAAAATATTTACTTCAGGTTCTGAGATAGATAAACATCTCAACGGTTTAACGGCACATGCAGTTATTTTTGTTTATTTTTATCTTTGTTGTGTTTGATGACGGTGCTGTGTAACGTTGCAAGATTTTACCGCAAGTCGTACGTTTTGTAATTTCTAAAATAATGCTGCTGATGATTTCATTTCCAAACTCACAGCAGATGAAGAGAAATCAATGTCAATGAACACACTTTCAGTCAGACCGTCCTCCTCGTTCTTAAAGCAAGACATTTATACTGATACGCTGAGTGATATTTATTATTATTAATATAAGCTCACTGGTTTGTACATAATAGCAAATAGTTTTATGTTACTGCACTTTTATCTTTTAGACAAATTAATCAGAAATCTCACATATTCAAGAACGATGCAAAATAAAATGGAAACAGATTATTTATTTACACTAATATTTTTGTAGATGTTTATCAAGGCTGCATTTATTTGATTCAAAATACAGAAAAAAATACCATTCAAATACCATCAGAACACGTTTTTATTGTATTTTTTAAATTAAAATGATTCCTTTACTTATGTTGTAAGAATATTGATAGAAATGTGGCTTTGCAGCACACTAAAATGTGTTCATTACACCTTAGCAACCACACAACAATCTGCATTATATAATGTGCAATAATGACAGCCAGAGGTTGTAACGAGTACACAGTCCTAATTCAGAAAACTGACTTACTGCCGGCTCCTCATCAGACTAGACGCTCATGTGAGTTGCCAGATTGAGAACATGCAAAGAAACGAGAGCAGCTGACAGCGGAAAGAGTTGAGCCCCGCACTGAAAGCTGATGTGTTGAGCTATCCATAGTTTAATGTTCTCATCATGTAGGATCTGATATCTGATCCAGTTCATTTGTTTACCAATATCATGGCAAAATCTTGGGTTTTCCACCAACTGGCAACCCAGCCAAAGAAAAACAGACATTCCAACACCGAGCGCTCGATTAAAAGCAGAAGAGCAGCTGCACTGGTGATTAGCATATTTCATCAATTATTCCTAAATATTACTCTTAAATTTAACGGGGTCATATGATGCCGTTCCAAGTTAGGAGTGTTACAGAGAGTGAAGGGTTAAATAAATGGATAAATACTGATCCGTGCCTTGCTGAAATAGCACAAATCTACGTCACTGCGTGGTAAGACGTGCTTGTTTTACCTCTGGCTGTAGTACTGCTGTCGTGGAGATGCTGTGTGTTTGGAAGTATGATAAGAGTTCGTGAGTCCTGTCACACGTGTGAGGTGTGCACCGGACAGAGCGATCGCCTTCGTGAAAATCAACATATTTAATAAGGATGGGGCAACAATAGTGTACAGAACGAGTGAAATGATGTGAAAACAACAAATACTCAAAATAATGTTATTTTTAGCAGCGCCACATGACCCCTTTAAAGCTTAAAAACAACAATGAATTAAAGCATCTTTTGCCATGAGCTAGAACATCAGAAACCCAGGCAGCACCAATCAGTCATTACGATTAATAGTGTTTTCATTAATAAACGCTAAAAGTACTACAAGGTCTCCCCCCTTCCACATGTCAATATATATCTGTTTGATTATAAATGTTAATTGTGAATAAATGGCATCTGCTCGTGTGAATAAACGGCCGTATGCGTCTGAGCAGCGTGTCCTCCTGTCAGGCTCCTGCCGGACGCTCCCGTAACACAGATGTTGGAGTCATCTGTCAGCCGGGCCCCTGGCGGCCGAGCTCTGGCTGCTCTGAAGGGACTGTGATTGGACACGGTGCTGTCAGTCTCCGAGCCTCACAATGGAGCCGCATGCAAATCCCGAGCGGCTGGCGGGGCTGACACCGGCCCGGCCTTTCCTCTGACTCCTCGCCATTAGAATTGGAAATGAAGTGCTCTTCAGAGTGCCGTCCGGATCATATGGGGCGCTGTCACTCCTCCCCAGAGAGGGGCCGCGGCCGGGCCCCGTACAACCCCATGAATGAATTTGGGTGTAATGATCGGCCCTCCTTAAAATGCCGTTCCACCCGGTTTGCATATGTCTCCGGAGCCGGAATGAGGAGGGATACGGGAGATGTTGGGAGCGGGACTCGGGCAGATGCTCCTCGTTTGGGCGTGTTTGAATCTGCACACGCCAGGGCCCTTAATGCGTCTGAAAGGGGCCCTAATGTGTCGTTTTCATCAGCGCTGAGGCGGGCTGCAATATGGTGCCAGTGGCTCGCTTGGGGAATATGAATTTTGATTAAGGATGCACTCAGGCTTTTGAAATCCCGAAGAAGTGTCAGAATAATGGATGTCGAGCAAATGTCAAGCATTTGTTAATTTCTCTGTTATCGGGGGTTTATCTAGCGCGATCCGTGCCGAGGCTGCTGTGCCATTGATATGCTGATTGCTTGGCTGCAGACGGTGTGTTTGTGATGGCACACTCGCAGAAGCGCTCCTCATTGATTATTTATCGCTCATCTGCCCGTTATCCTCCCATTACATGCCTGTTAATCCAGCGGCCGAGTGGGACTGACGTTAACCAGCCTCGTTTCGCCAGGCCTGCTGAGTCTGCCTGCTCTAGAGTCACTTGTGTGTGGTTTGGCTGCTGTTTGATGAACTCCAAGCAGACTGTACTGTGGGAACGAGTACCTGAGGACCTGAGGAGGTGACGGCGATTAACGGCTTAGTCCAGATGACTACACTGGAGCGGCCTTCGATATCCACGACCCGCTGACGGAATAAAACGCTAACAGATATTCACACAGGTCTTTATGATAACCCGTCAAAAGAATAGTGCTTTACAGGAGAGAAGAAAAAATAAATGCGCTTACATTTCATCCATTTTTTTTAAGAAATATTAACCCACCCCTTCCACAAAAATAGAAAGAAAATTCATATTTTATGCCTTTATTTGATTACCACTGTTTTTGATCAATTTTTGTTAAACAGTAAATCCAGAAAAATGAAAACAAAGCACAAAATTTGGGAACAAATTTCATTTTGTTTTAATTTGTTAAAGTGCAATTGTTTCAATATAAATAGACTTTTAGATGACCAAAATTAAAATTTAGAATAAATAAATAAAATAAAACTATTTAAGGAGAAAATGTACATAAAAAAATTATATATATATATAATTTTTTTATTTATTTTACACTTTTTATTTTTCTACTATATTAGAACTGTTTCTGTTGAAGAATTCACACAAACATGATCCGTCACCCGGTGTTACTGTACGAGCTAGCGTTATTACTGTAGTATCACACAGAGGGATTTGTAGCGAGGGTGGAATCTTATGCTTTTAAAGCTTTTAAAACTAGTCCTTGAAATTACCCTACCTTTAATAAATGTGTGTTTAAATTGAATGTAGCTATCGTTGTCAACGCTTCGATTTATCTTCCGTTACTGGTTTGTGCTGCAGTGCCTCTCTGGTCAAAGCGTGGTACTGCAGGCCTGTATGTTAGGGCATTTGAGATGAAACGGGTATTCAACAAAAATCTAAAAAAAATCAGTGTAGAGCAACAACAACAGCATTTCGTTATTGTTCCTTGAGATACCCGTGTAACAAATTGCACAGAAAGATTTAAACGAAAAAGGAAGCGATGCAGTGGAAGCTCAGAACGCCCTCCCTGGACTCATTCAGACGGCAGGCCAGTGACAGCAGATCTGGAGCGCAGTGCTCTCCTCTCCTCTCTCAGTGTGAACACAAGCGGATCTGTCAGCTCAGGCCTGTGGCTTCTCTCTGTAATCACAGAGCTGCCAGCATTTATGCGGTCAGACCAGAAGAAAACAGCCCCTTGAAAGAGGAGGATGTGAGCGAGAATGCATTTTCAGAGTGTCAAGGCTGATATGTTGAAAGCATCCTTGATTTGCGAGAACCGGAATGAAATTCTTCCGTGTAGTGAGTCCTGTCATGCTTTGCCAAGATTGTGTGGCGAGCAGACAATGGCGTGCATGAAAACACAAGAAATATCTGACCTCCTTAACTCTACTCAGAAATTACTATCAGATCATCATCTTGACACGGTCTGTTTTAAATGCATTGTGCTTTTATTTTATGAGTTCACTTATTTTAATGAACAACAATACAGTACTGGCCTGTTTTAAACCTTTTATGTATGTATGTTATCCTCTCACCCTGGCTGTCGATCACAGGAAAGGGGTTGGAACGTTAATTACATTTCATTGCTTTGTAGCTGGATTTCTACTGAACTCAAGCGCAAGTACGAATTCTGACTAGAGGACCTTTCCTGATCCTGCACCCTGATCTCTCCTGATCTCTCCCCCACTTCCTTTTAGCTTGTCTTATCATAATAAAGTTATGGCTTTTCTGGGACTGACAGTGATGAGCAGTGCTGCTCATATACAAGAAGCATGCGAGATGCAAGAGAGATGCGAGCAAGATGAGTTGGAGATGCATGGGAGATGTTAGTGAGATGTGTTTGAGTAGATACTTGCAAGATGTGAGCGAGATATTTTGGAGATGCGTGGGAGAAGCGTGTGCGATGGGAGCAAGACTCATTGAAGATGTGTGCGAGACCTGCGTGAGATGCGAGTGACGTTGGGAGATGAGCAACATTTATTGGAAATACGCTGGAGATGTTCGGGAGATGCAAGTGAGATTCCTTAGACATGCAAGCAAGAAGTGCTGGGGAAGCGTGGGACACGTGTGTGAGATGCGAGCGAGGCCTGTGGTTGTATACCGGGATCAGTTGCAGCGCTGGAATGGAACAAATTGGCCAGAATGGTAGTGTTGCTCCAGGCGGGAAGCCTGCTGGTCAGCGTAATCTGTTTCCTCGCTAGAGCATCAATGCCCAGTGCATGATGGGTAAGGGAGGCTTTGCTGACAGTTTTCAGGAGAACTGCAGTAATGACTCTTGGAGGCCAGACCAAAATAACTTTAACACGTCCTGTCACAGATAGCGCTACGAGTGCCACCTTTCACGGCTGATCATAATTAGCGCTGGGATTGTGTTATACGTGTCTGTGTTTGAGGTGACCATTGAGAAACCACTCCGACAGCTGGAGAACATCTCAGATTCTCTTCTACAGTATTCAGAAACAGGAAACAGGCATGTTTTTTCAGAGTTGTTTAAAATGATCTTTTATGCATGCATTAACACAAGAAGTAAAAAGCCGACTACAGGACATATTAGACCATTTTAAGGTTCAAGGGTAATTGTTGAGCTACAGAAGTATTTTACATTTTCATTTATTTCCAATTTTAAAGATGAATTTAGTTGTTATGGATTCATTTGAGTACTTGTTTTTATTAAGTCGTAAAAGATAACAGATAATTTTTTTGTTTATAAAAAATAATTAAAACATTAAAATGAAAACGAAAACATTAAACTCAGAATGTAAGAAAAATACAGATTTTTGTCACATTTGTTTTATAATATTAGTTGTTTAATATTAATAATGTGCATGCTTTTACACCGTCTCACTGATTCATTCAGTTGATTAGAATCATGTTGTGTTTTTAATTTAGTTCAAGGTACAAATAAAAAGAGGAAGCTAATGCTATTCAAGTGTGCACATTATTAAAATGTAAACTGTTGAGAAATGCCTGATCAGACTAACACGCTCACTTCAGCTCAAATATGATGAGATGAGATGATGGTGCGTCACAGTGTTTATTATGAGTCACGTTCAGATGTTTATTTCAGCTGCGTGTCATTTTAGCTTCATCGTATCACACGCGACCTTCAGGCCGCTCGCAGCCGAGAGAGGTTTGATCGTCGATGCTGTGCGACACGTCACATTCATCACCGGCGAGCGTCGATGGAGGCGAGGCAGATGTTCCTTTGCACTTATCTGCATGTGTAATTAGAGCGATTTGCATACGTAGAGCGTGAGACGCAAACACCAGCTCTTTTGCTCTAGTGATAAATATTGACTATGGGGGGAATCTCTAAGATGGGTTTATCAGACGCTACGCACTCGGACCGCCGCTGCACATTAGTTTAAGCGTGCTTCCGTTTCCAGATGTTTAGTGAAGTCGTGACATCATGAAGTTCACTCACAGTTGTTTACGCGTTAAACTGCATTTACTCCCGCTAACCCTGGCAGACAGTCAGGAGCAATCCTGACATTAAATGCTTTTCTCCGAGGCCTTGCAATCATTAGGAGTCTCCCTGACGGATGTGACGGGATCTTCACGTACGGGTCCGTGGCGAACGCTCATTATTATCAGAACATATGACGGTGCCGGCGCTCCATTAGCCAGGTGGCATTCATTAGGTTAATTGCTGCCGTTTCTTATTATTAATAGTTTGTGAAAGTGGCACACTTGGAAATGGTTCAGTCCATGATTAAAGACGGTAACCAACTGAAAGCCGACAAGGTGTTACGCTCCCGTTTGCTTTAGCCTTTTCTTTGGTGGGTTTGGTGTGTGTTTTGACCGGTGTGGAGGTTTGATCTTGATGAAGCTGAGCTGAAGGTGTGGGCTCATGTTAATGCGTCATGCGCCGCTGTCAGGAGGGTAATTACGGCCAGAGCGGCTGATTCCCAAAGCGCTCTTGTGTTTCCAGACCTTCTGTTTTATCGTGTTGGGAATGACACGCTGTAGGCCATCAGCATTACGCTCTTTATGACCTTCTAATGATGCTCTTTATTTGAATGCTGCTGAAACATTTCCCTTGATTTTTCTGAAATTCAGGAAGATTTGTTTTGTTTTTTTTTTGCTGTTTTGTGAGTTCCTCTTGGTTCAATTCAGGAATGATTATAGAAATTCAGATTACATAGTGTGTGTGTGTGTGTGTGTGTGTGTGTGTATATATGTATATGTATGTATAGTATATATGTATATATATATATGTATGTATGTATATGTATATATGTATGTATTATTTGATTTGACTGTTCAAAATCAATTAATGATTTGATTTTATATTTTAGGTGTAAAATGCTATTGTCTCATTAGGTATGTTAAAAAAAAGACCAAGTTGTTTTGCATGAATTAAATGCATTAAATTTAAATTATTGTATTTGGCAGATACTTTTATCCAAAGCAGCTAGCCTTGTATTTAAGGCATGTGTTTACATTTGATCAGTTCTACCTTAAATATTATGTAATATTATATAGTACAAAATAATATAGAGAGAGCTGAAGTATTTTAGAGCTGAAAGTATTCCAAAGTATACCACAATAAGAGGGATCATGTCATTCTTTTAGTACTGACCCGAATGTTTTCTTAAGCAGTGTTGCATAAGTTACATAATCGGATTACTTTTTTCAAGTAACTAGTAAAGTAATGCGTTACTTTTTAATGTACAAGAAAACATCTGAGCTACTTGTTCAAAATGTAGTGCTAGTTACTTGTGAATACAGTGTAGTTCTAGACTAAATGTGAATGTGCATCAATTCATGTCACTGGCAAAAAAACTGATTTAGCATTCATCAAAATTAACTAAAACTAAAAAATGACGGAAACCTGCAATAATTATGTTTATACAAATGTATCTAATATCATTTTATTTAACAATGTTTTGCTGCTGACCTTTGACCCAGTTTAACCATACTAATAAGAAGAAAATACTCTGGATCAAATTGTGCTTCAAAGAGTAGTGAACTTCTTCTCCTGTATCTACTGTACAGACATGAAGTTACTTTTCCTTTGACTTGAGGTTTGATTAGACTTTTTAGTGTGAAAGGCCTTTTATATTTGCCATAAATAACGTCTACTAAATACTAAAAGCAAACAGTCAAGCCCTGCTTATATTTAAAAAGTATCTCAAAAGTAACATAACGCATTGCATATTTTTTCTGGAGTAGTGCAGTATTAGTCCCACCAGAGAAAGTAATAGTTGATGACCCAGTTCAAAAGTTTACATCCCCTTACTTCTCAGTACTGAGTGGTTCTCTGAACTATGTTTCTTTTGTTTTTAGTGATAGATGTTTGTCCTGAACAGTTAAATGTCTGCTGTTCTTCAGAAAAATCCTTCATCTTCCACAAATTCTTTGGTTGCCCAGCATTTGTGTCTTTAAACCCTTTCCAACAATAATGGTATGATTTTTGAGGTAAATTTTTTCCTAAGCTGAGCACAACTAAAAGAATCATATGCAGCTATTACAGAAGAATCAAACACTCTCTGATGCTTCAGAGGAAAAAACAAAACATGCATTAAGAGCGGGGGTGTGAAAACTTATGAACGGAATAGAGATGAATAGAGGGGTGTAAACTTTTGACCTCAGCTGTATAAAGCACAAGATGACTACTATTGCTTTTGCTTTGTATAGTGCTAGTGATATGTGATTATTAGCTCACTCACACTATGTTTGTTTGCTCCTGAATGTCTGAGTGCTAACCGTGTGTTCTTCACTAAATCTCCTCTAGATGACTCCTCTAGGTGTAACATGCTATTGTCTCATTAGGCATGTTAAAAAAAAAAGACTACTCTATATTGTTTCTTGCATGAATCAACTTGAAATTAAATGCATTACATTTATATTATTGCATTTGGCAGATACTTTTATCCAAAGCAGCTAGCCTTGCATTTAAGGTAGTTGCTTTGCTTGATCCAAGCTCTCCTCTAGACGCCGCTGGATTAGTGCCTGCTCTTTTGACAGGTTCATCACGATTCCATTTGGGCTGGACTTAGACTTTAGTTAAATGCTGAAATGAAATTGGAGTTCCTTTGGGAACCGAATACATTAAAAATTTAAGGCTGTTATCAGTCACTTATAAATTACAGTAATACTTCCATCTGTCACGCGCTAGAAAGGCACTTCCTTTCAAAGTGTCATTGTTTCTGAAAGAAGTGAATACTTTTATTCATCAAGGATGCATCAAGTGACAGTAAAATGTTGCAAAAGATTTCCATTTCAACTAAAAACCGTTCTTTTGAACTTTCTGCCAAATGAAATATACAGAAATATTGAGCAGCACAACTGTTTTTAACATTGATAATAATCAGAACTGTTTCTTAAGCGGCTAAATTCAGCTGCGTATCACAGAAATAAATGACACGGCTGTTTTATACTACGATAACGCTGGCGTATTTTTACTGTATTTTTCAACAAGCGAAGGCAGAAGAGACTTCTTTCAGCGGCGCTCCTCTGATCAGCGTGTGTAGGGAACACGTACGTGGCGTGTGTTTGCTGAAGGAGGGTTGATGCTGATTCTAAAGCTCTTTTTCATCTGATGATGTATTTACTCGTGGGAAAGCCTTTCAGACCTTAAACGGTGAGTCTAAACAAGCCCATAATTCAAAGTGCGGCCCATTGTTTGACACAGATCTGTTTTCACAGATATTAAGGGCAGTTTACCTCCTTTTAACTCAACAGGCTAAAGATTTAGCAATTAGGCTCTAATCACGATCATTATATGGAGTAATCCATCTGAAGCCTAACAGATGTGTGAGCGCGCTGGTCAAGGTCCGGTGTTGATGTGTTCACCTAATGGCTGTTATTTGGCCGGAGCTCGTGACTGGAATGTTCTCTGATCCAGAACTCAGTCAACACTTTGGGACTTTGATTTCTTTCTCTTCTTAGCGCTGTTCTTCTGAGATTGAGTGACGGCTCTACGTGTGGGGACTTTCATCTGACCCGGATGAGTGGGGTTGGGTTATCGTTGGCATTTTGTAGCTTCTGAATCGGATTCTTATCCATTCTTATTCCGTTTTTTGATCGATGAATAAATATATAAACAAATTCTGTCAGACATTGGTTGCCTATGCTTTTGACAAAAATACAACGTCAAATGACTATGAAGTCAATTTCAGGTACTCTTCATTGTGTTATGATAGGATGTGATGATTTGTCCTCCCTATAGGCCAACTAAGAGTCTGCTTAGGGCCCCGGCGCCAGTAGGTGGCCCCTGATAGTGCTCCAAGTCACTAGCCAAGTATCCATAGAGTTATGTTTTCAAGAAATAAATCCATTTAAAAGAAAACTGAATCAATTTTTAATTAAAAAACTATATGTTTTTTGTACTTTGTTATAGTAGACTTTTTACTTGATCATCAAGCAATAATCAAAAAACAGGATAAGTTGTATTATGATTTTTCTGATTCAGATTGCATGTTCATTAATGTTCTGACAACAGACAGCCGTTAACGTTAAACAAGATTGTGTTCGTGGCTGTGATCCATTAAAAAGAACTCATTTGTTTGACTTTAAACAACAGAACGTGAGGATTCACAGGATCACCTGAGAAATAGAGGCCTAACAAAAGATGAAAACTCTCTTTAAAGCTGTCTTGTATTGGCTAAAGATTAATAAATAGAGCCTAGCCTATTAATATAAAAAATTATTAAAAATGATTATAGTCCCAGTCTTTGAGCAGCAGCTATTAATTAGCCAAAATGATTCTGCTTAGGGCCCCAGATATACAGGCCCTGCGTTGACTGTTTTAAAGACCTAATCTGGTAGTTTTTTTTTATTTTTAAGATCTAGAATTTACAGAATATTTAAAAATAGTTAAAGATTAATAAACATTGCAGCAAAATTTCAAATTCTAGCCTATTAATATAAAAAATAATTCTTTTTCAAAGAAAAAGGTCAAAAAACACAGCTGCGAATTTGATTGGAACTATTTTTTTCAGTGCCATTGAGCAAAAACAATACATATTGTGTTTAAAATGCATATCATTTTAAATAGTTTATTGAAATACTGTTGTATAAAATCAGTGTCCCACTGCAATTGTGTTGATATTGAAGGTATAATATCTTGGTTGTGCGATGCATATCATAATTTGATTTTTTTTTTTTTTTTTTTTTTTTTTTTTCCACTGCAGTATGCATCTATAACTCTCTCACTCACTCCTTGTCTGGCATCACATCAGTACATTATCAGGCGTAAGTGTGACGTCAGCACAGGCGCTCACGGCTAACTCCGGTCCCTGGCCTCCGGATTGGTGCGTCTCTAGTTTGTTCTGACCAATCAGCACAGAGAGCTGCTCCGATGCTGAATAAATGAGCGGAGGAGGTTCTGGAGAGTGGGATATTCCCGTCGGATCTGTTTTCCAGGTGCATGCCCTCCGCAGGTGTTTGACATTGAGCGCCGCTGAAGATGGATGTAGCTTATGGCCATCCGTGGAATTGAGCGGCCCTCGGGAGCCGCCGCTTCCTGCCATGAAAGGCTCCTGTTTCAAAGGCCATCGGCTGCGGTGGGAATGTTCCCCATATCCCACAAACTCCAGCCATCCTCCTCATCCTCATCCTCAGCTGCTGGCGGGACTCGAGTGTCAGAGTCTCTCTTACACACAAACAAACAGATGGAAAAAACTGGAAAATGAAGAAAATGATGACGTAAAATAAGAAACGGGGCATTTTTTTGTTTGTTTAACATGCTTCGGAGTCTGAATGGACTTAAATAGATCTGTTATTTTCTAATATTTCTTAGAGAAAACAAACTGATTATGATATTTGAAGAAGTCACTGCCAAAACAGGCAGAAAAAAAGAGCATAAATCAGGAAATGGTGTCGTATAAAACAGGAAATGATAATGATGACGAATCAGGTGTCAGTATATTAGAGATATGTACTGATATATGATTTTTGTGACTCATCTGAGCAGTTTTGTTTTAGTCATCAGGGATATTTCCTAGTTTGATCTAGATTTTTGTCTTTGTGCTTCCTCCATGTTTCAGGACCTGAGCAGAAGAGACTTCTTTAGATCGGCTTTAGAGTTACTTTAGAGGAACATTTAATGTTGTTAAAAAGTGCTTTTATAGCCTTTCAGATCGTAACACTGGGTTTATTATAATCTGTGGTGGTTGTTTAAAGTCTTAACATGTAAGCTCTGACTGTTTGTCTAGTTCAATTTTTATTTTATTTGACTTTGGGTGGCTGCGGTACATTAAAAGTAACATATACACAGTACATAAATGAAATGTGAACAACACTTTTATTTTGGATGCAATTATTTATTTATGTGTGTGTGTGTGTGTGTGTGTGTGTTTAAAAGGATGCTCTTATGTTCGTCAAGGCTGCATTTATTTGATCAAAAATACAGAAAACCGTAATATTATATATTAAATTTTTTCATTTGCTTTAAAATAGCATTTATTTCTGTTACTTGGAGCTGAATCGTCCGGTCTTTTGTGTCACGTGATCACGATCAAAACAGAAAGCCACCATTTCAAACCTTCGCATGCATTTATTCAGACATTAAAGCATACTGTTTAGAGCCAATTGAAAAGAGCGATTCAGGGATGAAGAGTGAGGATGTTTCTGACACCCAGTGAGCGTGTGCCGCTGTGTTCCTGAGAGAGAGGTCTGTAGGCGCTCCGGTTCTCCGGTGTCTGTCCGAGGCGCTCATCTGGAACAGCTTTGCCACACTTGTTTCCATGTTCCTGCAGATTACAGGCCGGCCGCTCGCGCCTTTGAAGCACTCCTCTCTCTTTGTCTGCGTGCAATGCACTCTGGTAATTAACTTTGTCCTTCTTTTATTTGTTCCAGTCTTCCTGCGTCCACTCTTCTGAGCATCTTCTCCCAGGAGTACCAGGTTAGAAGTTTTCTTCCTTTGTGCGGCCTGACAGCTGCCTAATTGAATGATGAATGTCCCCTTATTTCTGTGTAATTGAACTGCCAACTCTCTGATTGGTTTGGAGGATTCCCCCCGACCGACGCACACACACACACACACACACACACACACACACACACACACACGCACACACACACACACACACCTCTCTCTCTCGCCTGAGTCTCGGTGGACCTCTGCCAACCCGGCCCCTCCATCTGTCTAATAACATCGAGCCGCTGCTTATTTGCCGGACCTGTAATAAATTATGCTAAACCATTATTATTCTGACAATAATAATTTCCCGGTGCAGCGCGGCTCGGTGTGCTAAATGTTTGCTGACTCGCGCTGTCGCGGGCGCTTTGGGCGTCTGACAGCCGATGATGATCGATGGCCGCTGCTGCGGTGGCAGACGGCTGCGGAGCCACAAAATAGAGCCATTCATCATCCGGCCGACAGCTGTCACTCACGCGCCGGGTCTCCGCTGAATTACTCCTCTCGTTTTTAAATAAGTTGTTTTTAAGCGCTGTCCTCGGGTTAAGACGCCGCTGAATGGCGTTAGAAATGAAAGCCGGAGCGCTTGTAGTTTAGTGGAGGAGGAAATGAAAGCGCGGGGCCAGCTGACCCCTCGGAGCCAGGGCTTTCACTGGAATAACAGCTCGGCCCCCATCACGAGGCTGTTTTGGGTGTTTTTAATGAAAACGTCTCTTCTGAGATCATAAGAGGTCACCTATGAGACGTGTGCTTGGATCCAATGAGGAAGTGCTTCATGGGCTAAAATAAAACATTGGTTTTAATGTTTAGTCTTATTTATATCGGAAAAGTAAGACTCATAATCACTTGGAGACTGCTAGTTACTCTTTCTTTGTGCTGTGGGAAAAGAGACAAAGAGAGAGAGCAAGCATTGTGTGTTTTATCTGAGCAGGGTCATCTAATCAGACATATTGGGTTTAGTAGCCTGCATAGCACTGAATCCTTTCTAACATGGCTTTTTGACCATATATACATGCATACAATCTCAATTTATGTAAAATGTTGCAACAATATTTTGTTTTGTTTCTTTATGTGAAATAAAATCATAGTTGTGGACACATAAGGTAATAAAAATACCACATTTTTTCCTCTTGTTTTTGCATCTTTGAAAAATACAGTAAAAACTGAAATATGATTGTAATTTAAAGCAGCTGTTTTCTCAGTGAATGTGTGTTAAAGTATCATTTATTTCTGTGAAGAGCAGCTTCCTCCAGTCTTCAGCGTCACTCGATCTTCAGAAATCAGAATAATACACTGACTTACTGCTCACAAACATTTCTGATTATTATCAGTGTTATAAACAGTCGTGATGATCGATATTTTTGTGGAAACCGTCGTACATTTTATTTCTCAGGATTCACAGACGAATAGAAAGTTCAAAAGACATTTACTGGAAACCGAAATCTTTTGTGACGTTAGAAATGTCTTTACACCTCGTATGGTGTTTGTGTTACCACGGCAACGGCTGACGCGTTTGAATTGAATCCGTGATCAGCCCCGCAGCGGAAAGCCGAACCGTACCGGCCCGCAATAGAGCGGTTCTTCAGAGAGAGCCCATCGGCCCCGCAGTAGCTTTCTTTGCTATCACATGTAATCCTGAGAGCTGTGTGAATATATTTAGCAGTTAAAGCACCTGCTCTGTTGTGTTTGTTTCAGAAGAGGATGAAGCGCAGCATGGCCAGGCATCACGCTCCTGACGTGCTCAGAGCATACTATCAGAGGTAAGAGACAGGGATCATAATGACCTGAATATTTCTCATCCCTTCTCATGAACACGGAGCCGGTAGTTCACTGATGTCAACAGTTACTCCTTTCCAGTTGGACAATGAAAAAAGCTTCTCCTTTTTTGGTCCATGTTTCCCTTTCTGTGTTTTTCAAATGCATCTAAAAGCCATTTACTCTGCTTGTTTATTATGACTGGGTTTCACTTTGTAAAATAATAGTGCAGTAAAAAAAAAAAATACAAAATTTTAAAAAGTTAAGTGTTTGCAAGCAGTTTATCTGAGCTACATATAAATAAATATATAATGCAAAAATGTTGTCAACTACATTTGTTTATTTAAATGGTCAAATAAATTGATTGCA